>NC_137829.1:9950695-10055695 GCF_963921795.1 Nannobrachium achirus
GGACACTCTGGGGGATGTAGTACGGTGTACACCTGAGACGGCAGAGTCAGCGATGCTCCGGGCAACATCAGTATGACCCGAACACCACCGCTGTTTGAAGTCGTGACAGAGGGAGAAGACAAAAGTGTCTGGATCTAAAACGGTTGCCCTCTGGGGAGTGGAGAGCAAGTAACGGATACACGATAAGAGAGAGACTGAGAGAGAGGGGGGGGGGGGGGGGGGGGGGGGGGGGGGGCATGCACCAAAGAGGGAAGAAGAGAAAAGTAGTTTGTTGATTTTGTATGAGGGAGAAAATATGAGAGAGTGAGAGAGAGAGAGAGAGAGAGAGAGAGAGAGAGAGCGAGAGAGAGAGAGAGAGAAAGAGAGAGAGAGCTGGAGAGATGGAGAGGAAGAGAAAAGGAGTCTCTTGTCAGTGTGAAAGTTGAGGCCTTCTTTTTATGATAATTATTGTTTCAATTTACCTGCCAGCGAACCTTGCTGTCTCTCGCTTTCCGTCTCTTAGCCCTCCTTCATTCCTATCCTACTTCTTTACCTCTCTCAAGTCATCATGTTTACACAAGCTGTTACTGCTATTTCCCTGTTGTCTAACCCTCTGCTGTTTTCCCCTCCTCCTTTCCCCGCTTTTCTTTGTCTTTTTCTGCTGGTTGGAAATCTGCGAGGCTTGCTCATCGGCGCCAGCCTCCGTTAATCCCTTCCCAAAGCACCTTAGCAACGCTAGGAATTTAGAGATGCTAAAAAAAAAAAAGAAACACGACGACAACGACAACTGTTCTTAACACTGGGCTCACATTGGCAAGAGTGGCCACATCTTGAAATGTGTGTGTGTGTGTGTGTGTGTGTGTGTGTGTGTGTGTGTGTGTGTGTGTGTGTGTGTGTGTGTGTGTTTCTATAAGTAGTTCAGAACAATCTGGAAGGGTGTGATAACCAGGGATCTCTCAGGAGTGTGTGAGTGTGTGTGTGTGTGTGTGTGTGTGTGTGTGCGTGCGTGCGTGCGTGCGTGCGCGCGTGCATGTGTGTGCGTCCACGCAGCATGGGAGCATATGTTTATGTGATATAGTTCCTATAACACCAACAACCTGGTAATCGCTGCGTTAAGTCACCTGAGATGCTCATTATTCCGTCCCTGCGCACTTCCTCCCTGCCTGGTCCCTTCACGTAGACATTTGTAGACAGTTTCACCTCAAACATCACACTGCAGGAGAGACCGTGCTCATGACCTCACAGAAGTGCGCCTTTGCTTTTGTTTGCACATGCGTGAGTGAAAAAGGGGAAGGAAGGAAGGAAGGAAGGGAAGAGAAGCAAGAGTATTTTTTTTATTTTTACAAATTGCGCAGAAAATAGGTTGTAGGCTACTGATGCATTCCTCAAGGCAGATTGAAGCGAGGACTTCATTCTAACTCCTGCAGCACAACATGGCTATTATGTTATTATGTAATTCAAGTGAAATCAGTATCATGACCTTAGAACTGTAGTGTCTCTGATTAGCTTCATTATTATTATTTGTAGTAGTATTCTGTTTATTTCCTTTTTTTATTTTCAAAAGACATTCCCCATTTTATTACAAAGTCAATTGCAGCAATAGCAAAAACAGTCAAAATTGATACTTGAATAATCAATAAATTGAATGTTTGACTGTTGAATGTTTCCATGTAGTATTCTGCATAGAAATAACGTTTATTTTCTTATTATACCAATAGCTAAAATCACAATCACCTTGACCGATAAACTAACATCTATCCCCTGGGCATAATGCAAGACAACATGAACAGTATACTGTAACTGTTTGCCATTGGATAACAGTAGAAAACATGTAGAAAACGTTTGGAATTAATAGTTTATTTAGAATGAAAACTGAACCTTCTACAACTACATGCAGTTTCATGCACAAGCAATGCTATATCATTAGAGCCACAGCACATCCATTAATAATTTATTAGGATAAAAAACAGAAAACTCAGTGACTTATTTGCAATGTATTGGTCCACTTACTGTATATTGGCTGCTCATCTTATCGGATATTCTATCAATGGTACTGCGTCATAATATTAATTGATACATTCTGGAACATAGACAGGGTTATTTCTAAGGTTTCCTGTGACCGCCATTTAAATAGTAGGGACAAATTAATATTCTACTATTGCGCAAGTGCCAGATACAGTATGTACACATTTCCTAATTGTGTGGTCAAACTGCATGTTAAATATATGCAAGGCTTTACAAATATCCATTACAGGCATTCTGATGGATTTTACAAATCCGAATATGCAAAGGATTCCTGGAATACATGCCAACTGAGGGACTAAGGGCTTTAAGACAGTGGGGCTGGCTCAAGTGAAAGGGAATTTGATTGAGGGGTGTTTTGTGTTTTAGGCATGGGAAGGGGGGTTCTTTGCAGAGATGGGTGAAATTCATTTGGGTTATACATGGCTGGATGTTGTGGGGGTAGTTAAATGGGTTATGTAGTGTTTGATCTTTGGCTCAGGAATCCACAGGAATTTGAAACTTCTGATGGGATTAAATGAAATATTCTATACTTCGATGCAAGACATTAGGTCACGGGAGGGGGTAGTACAATGAAAAGACTGAGAATGTGTAGAGGGGGATAGATTTGGGGTTCTGACTGTCACTGACATTTTCCATATGGCATCCTCCTCGCCCATGGAGCATATCTTCTAGTGTTGCTCATAATGACGGCCTGCCAGCTCACAAGACAAGGTACCATCTGTCAATCACAGGTCCCCGTGGTGATGCGTGGCCAGCCTCCCCTAGCAGTAGCCATGATGGACGTCCTGGACAGAAGGAGAGGGAGAGACATAGAATATTGAGTTGTGTGCGCTCCAGTTTACCGGGGGACAGTGGAGCCTTGTTTTTACACAATGCTAGGTTTTAGGAAATATATTTAGTGACTGGCAGTACATGTAAACACACAAAAATAATTGTGCATGTCTGTGCTGATATGGACAAACAGATGCTCATGTACTGTACACACACAAGCACACAAAATCAATTATTCATACAGTGCAATCAGGCGAATTTGCTTAATAGCCAGTAGGTTATCAGTTCAATTATAAATGGATAAAAATGTATCCCATATCACCCATCTTTGCTAAACTGTCTGATAGCTGACAGCAATCTAATGGCAGTGAAAACAAATTGAGTAGTGTTATCATAATCATTAAGGGCAATTTATCTGTTATTTATCTGTACCGCTCTGACAGATTGCCGCAAAATACACATCCTTCACGTGTCCCAGGCTGACCTATCTAAATGACCCGGTTTGTTGATCACTTGACCCTGATGGGTTCAAAGGTCAGCCGGTTCAAACAGCTATCAGTGCGCTGCAGGGAACCATAAAACTGCTGTTTCTTATCTGAACTCTTTGACCCCCCATTAACCCCATCCTCTACCACTTTTGAAAATTATCACCTGCCACCGAGGTATAGAAATCCTTTACAGCATCCAGTGTGTTTGTGCATGTGTGGGCAGGCGATAGAGAGCGAGGGTGTTGTTGTACATCATGCTTTATTGAGCGAATGAGCGAATGAGCGAGTAAACAACCGAGCGAGTGCATGAGCGAATGAGTCAGTAAGCAAGTGAACAGGGGAGTGAGCAGGGGATTTTGTTGATCATTCTGGTGATCGGTGTGTCAGTCAATCAGTCAGTCAGCGTCAGGGACGTGCAGAGAATGTTAGAGAGGCAGGGGCTGACATTTCTAAAAGGGCCTTTTGGTGATGATATCGAAAATAGCAGAACTCACAACGTGAGCTATTTTCCATGCTTGATTTCTACACATTTTTCTTGATTTCAACATAAGATGCTGCATTCAAGTTCAGGAGAGTTTGGACAAGGCAATTCTCTTGAATACTGCCTTCTGGTATTGCATGGAAAGGAGGCATCTGCATTTCTTTCACCATAGTGAAAACTGCATTCATGGTCTGGAAAGGGCACCTTTTACAGACGGGTAAAAGGGCAGGGGCTCAAGCCCCCTTTGATGTCTATATGTGCACCTGCCTGGTCAGCATGCATACAGAGCATGAGAAAGAGAAATACAGACGGACAGACAGGGACAGGGACAGGGACAGGGACAGGGATGCAGGGACTGGGAGGTTATTTCTAAAGATTTCCCAGCAGTGTGTTACTAAATGGATTAGTTATCCTGGCAGCAAGCAGCGCTGCACCTCCTATTGTTGTTCAAGACAAGACACTCAAGTAGAACATACTACCGACTGAATATATCTATCGGATACTGTTGGCTTACAGTGCAATGCTAAGGTCATTGGGTTTTGTGTACTGTACATGTGCTGTTGTGTAAGAGTATGGGATTGACAGAGAGAGAGAGAGAGAGAGAGAGAGAGAGAGAGAGAGAGGAGAGAGAGAGAGAAAGAAAGAAAGAAAGACAATTTCGCCCTGTTTCAAGGCCATGTGGTCTTTAAGTAATGACTCCCTGCAGGAGGCATCATTACTGCCAAACTATTTCAACTCCACTCCCACCAATAACGGCCACGGGCACATGCACGGTTAGAATGCACCTGCTGCCATCGACCATCCTTGCAAGCTCCATCCGCCCGCTACCCCTAGACTGTCTGTTTTGGTCGTGTTCCACACAACATAACAACAAATAAACCACTTGGCTAAATCAATGTGTGATCCATAAGCATCAAGTATTTTTTTTCCCTCACTCCAAATATTTCCAAAGAATGAAGTGCGGCTCTACGGTGCAAAATGCATAACATCAAGTCATGCTGTACGGTGGCGTCCCACAGCAAGAGAATCAAGCTCACAATGCACTGCATCATGACTTGTAGATCTGCTATTTGTGACGCAGGACACCATCTTCACGATGGATTATAAATTAGGTAGGCTATACCACAAGCTAAGAGCTGGAGGCTATTATTTCATTTTGGAATGATACAGTATATCCAACCCCATGTTTTTTATTTTGTTTACGTTTGAATTTGTTTAGCGGGCTATGACAACAATTCATTGTTGGTTGAAACTTGAACAAGCTGCTTTGTGGTTAGAAACACATTTTACAGACAGAGGTCAAATAAGAAGGGCACTACTGATCAATATGATGAAACAGCGTAATTTCAGAACTGGACAGCTCCTGCAAGTTACCTGTAGCCCACAATAGTGAGTGAAGGACAAATTGTGTGTAGCCTATTATTCTGTTTGATTTAGAGGAAAAATCATCCTGAAAGACCTTTGAATCTCTTAAAAAATGTTATTTATAATTGCAAAATTACATGATTTTGGTAGATTCACTTTTGTATTTTTGTTTTTATTTTTCCCTCTGTCTTTTATTCTTCTTCAGTCAGGTGATATATCACTGTCATTCCAGACCTTTAAAACTGACTGACCTTTGGAGTCTCTATTTGAGTATCATATTTTATATTCATGATCATCTTACTGGAGCCCAATCTCAGTCACTGCTCAGCACCATTGTTTTCCAATTCAAATATATGAATTTGAAGGCTTTTGGATCGAATTTCACCTCAGATGTAGCACTGTGAAAATAGAGGTTGTTGAAGAATAGACAGTAAGTTTTATTGTATTAAGTGTAACATTATACTTTTCAACCCAGCCAGCAAGCTTAAATGGAAAGGTATAGGCTATGACTGAAACACTTTCAAGCAGCATTATCTTATATAAAATGATCTTCTGACATTATACTTTGATAACAACTGGCTTAACATAACTCACCATCCACACCCTGTTCTTATTAAAAATTGCCTTGTTTCCATAATGAGAGAACCTTTTGGTGTCCCACTTGACCTCAGCCCCATGGAAAGGTGTCCTCCAAGTCTTCAGGCTAAGGTAAGACAATTGGATGTCCATGCAAAAAAGTTTGTTATCTGAAGTTTATGGAGATGCACTTAGCCTTTTTTCCCCTTCTTTTTTTCTTTTTTTTCCCTTTTTTGCTATAGGCTGAGCATTCACTGAAATCAAATGTCCAATCTGACAGAGGTACCCAGAACCAAAGGGACAGTTGCTGCTTAAAAGAAAGGCCTATATAGGGGTGACACCATTCCCTTGATTTATAAGCTTTTGGCCCTATTCATCATGAGCATTTTCACTCCATTTATTATAGTCCCACTGCAAGTGCAAGCTACAGTCGAATTGTCTTTCGGTGGTTTTGTAGGAGTGAAATTGACGACCAAGGCCCCAGTTTCCATTTCTTTACTGGTATGTGTGCCTCTGTGTCCACAGTGGAATAGCCCTGTGCATTGCCTGCTCCCATTGAGTGGCAGTTCGTTTAGAGTGGGGCTCATTCTCATGCGATGCCTCGCGCCTTCATTATGATACACTGGTGGGAAATGAGAGGTCCGCGAGCTGCTGGCGCGCTGATTACTAGTCCTCGGGGACCCTCTGTTTTTCCCGGTAATTGATAGTTAGGCGCAGCCCTAATCAAATGTACCGGCTGTCTCCATGATAGAGACCTATGGCCGGCCAAACGTACGCTTTGGTGCAATAAGGGGGTATTTTCGATTTAAGCAAAGCGGTTAACCCTGTGAACCAGTTATTTAACTTGAGTAGGAATTAGAATATGTTATATTCCACATAAAGGAAAGCTATATGCTGGATTAAGCCCATATAGGCTAGGACTATTAAAAACCATTGAAAAAAAGACAGAAAAGGGGATGATCTTCTAATATTGCAAATGAGCCTATTTCCAATTAAGACTATAGGTCTAAATATATTTCCGTCCACGTCGGAACAGTTCTGCTCTTTTCATTCATTGATGGACAGGGAGGGCAGGGGGCGCAAAACACCCCCAAAAAACTTCTATCTTCTTCTAACTCATTCTTTCTTTTCTTCTCCTCCCCCCCCCCAAAAAACCCGGTTCCCGTGGAGCCCGTGGTTTTGTGTGGTCCCAGCACTGTCCCGTTTTTCTTTCTTTTTTTTTTTTATCACTCCTCTGACGGGTTACCCCGGACCCTCGCACCTGCGTCGCTCCCAGGTCCCTTCAGGAATGCGCTGGGGCTTGTAATCGCCTTTGTGGGGCATTGAGTTGTTGTACGGCTGACTGAAACTTCCCAACCTCACACTGCGCGCTGGCCGCTGAATGGGGCTCAGCGTGGGGCGGCTCTCCAAACCACGGCCGCTGCCAAATTCCTACAGTGGCGCTTCACAATCACTCCCACACAGGCCCCGCTATACCGCCAGGCAGGAGGGATGGATGTTGGGGGGGATGTATGGGGAGGGTGGGGGTGTATGGGGGAGTGTAAAAGAAAGAATGGAGAGATGAGAAAAGTCCAAAATGAACTCTAAACAAACGCCTGTTTTATCATCACTTTTTGGCCCACAGCGATATGATGCTTACAAATAGGCCTATTTTCATTTGATTATTTGACCAACAGCAGATTAGATACTGTAGGTCTAGAAATAAAAGTAGGCTAGGTCTACTTTTAATTCAGATAACTAACTACATGGTTTTAGGAGCATATGGAAATCAAGCAATTTGACTACACGGTCTTATAATAGAGGAACAAACTATAGTGTATGTAGGAAAAGTTTGAAAATAATGCGTAATCTGCGTAATTTTCAGTGTATTTGAGCTGTGATTCGGTACATTAGGTCTGTTTTCGCCGGCATACAGCATGGTAGCTGTGGGTAGATAGAGCAACACTGCACTCCGCTCCTGGAAGACCGCAGGATTAAGAGGCAGCAAGATTGTTAAACATGTCAACGTGTAATTGCACGATAAGGCCCTCGCGAGGAATTCATTGGCCCAGTTGCTTTCTCTATTCCGCGCTAATCTCGCCCGGCACATTCGTTCTGTGCAATCTGTCTCCATAATCTTCTGTGACAGAGCGGGCGACGAGAGCAGGCTGCTTGGTAATTTTTTTTAGGGGGAGAACGGAGAAAATATGCAGAGGCGTGATAAAGTGACGCTAATTATCCCCATTTAGGACAGGGAGTGCAAGGGATCGGGGCTTTACGAGCACCAGAGTGTGCGCCGAAGCTGATGGTCTCCTAGTGTGGAATATATCGGTGGCTACAAGATAAGAGTAGACTATCGCATGGTGGAGAGATTTATTGGTTGGTCAGCGCCCCTAAACGCGCGCGCGCCCAACACGCACACGCACACACACAGCCGCCACTACACCTTGCGTCTTGCGACCTATAGTCACCTCTACAACATCTCAAGGTGTAGTAGCAGGCTAATTTATTCGGGTTAAATTTGCCAGAACGCTCCTCTTTTAGCCTGGCGACATAGCGTGACGCGCTCCGCCTCTCCGGGTTTTCTGTGTTAATCCGCGTCTCGCTACATTAGCAGATAAAATAGAAATGGTTGCAAAACACTGAGGAAAGCATCGTGTCTATTACACTCAATCGTATTTGAATGAGATGTCTGAGTAGATGGCATTTCACCTGGATTGTGTATAGGCCTATACACTCTCTGACTCAGTTGTCCAGACATAAAATCTTCCAGTTCCAGATTATTTCATTGAATTGGATTAGGATACGTTGCTATAGGCAGCCGATCCAGGTGCTATAGGCCAAACGGATTTAATTGACATGCATGCAATGCAACTCTTCATCACTGTGAAATGGACCCTTGCGTGTCTGTCTATTCTATTTGTCTGTCATTCTATGTTATATGCAGTTAAAAGGGACCCCAATTGAAACAAGCCCAAAAGCTTTATTGAGGTATCATTTTAGTTGACCTTGTACCAGTGAACTTAACATTGTCATCAAACTGTACCTATATGCAAACTTCTAATAAAGTATTCAATCAATCAATCAATGTGTTTGCAATGTTAGTAAAATATCCATGTGCAGCCTATAAAGCTCTAAAAAGAAGCTAGCGTCAAAACAGACCTGACTGAGCATCACTTTTAATGATGACGCAACCCATGTCACCCCTCTACATTTATCAATGTCGAGGGGACTGTGAGTCTGTGACCACAGGTCCTAACACTCTATAGCGTTCTACAACCAAACACACTGCGACACTGAACATCTTGAGATTTGAGATTCTGAATCTGATGAGTCATCAAACTCCACAAGAAACACCTGTATGACTGCTTGGCTTAATTTGGGAGATTTGATTCGGGCCTACAATTCCACAGCAGTGTGCAATTTATAGCTTTTGAGATACATATGACAGTATAAAGCATAATCCAAACTCATTGCACGTGCATTTCTCTGTGAATTGAATGTATTTGCGACTGCAGCCCCCTTCTGTTGGGGATGTGGAGTGACCTTTTCCCCTTGGATAGGCCTATCTTCTCTTTTTAAAGCTTCAAATAACACCTTATCATTTCATTTATATAAGCAATTGAAAGAATTCTGCACTTTCTACTTCTCTGACAAATTGTCAGTGACAATCAAGTGCCATATAAGTTAAAGATGGAATATCCCACATTCTTAGAGGTTCAACACCAGGACCATGCACAAACTTTTAGGTAGTCCACGAGAATAAATGTGATATAGCCTAAGAGATTTACAAACGTGTCTCAGAAACGCTGATGGAGGCCTGACTACATGTTTGCTTCCTTCTGCTGCTGCGCTGTTACATGACATGTAATGTAGGCTACATGTGTTTTTGGTCGGCACCACACCCGTCATACTCTGAAGACTTTTTTTGAGTAGAGAACGCCAATTCCCTTGTTTCTAGGGAATACCCAACACCAGACTTATCAGGGGAAAACAAAACGACCTAGCCTATAGCCTTTGTATTGAATGAGAGCAGGGCGGAGAGCAACTGTGGAGAGAGAGACAGAGAGATAAATGAGGCCACGTAAAAAGGCCACTTTCTCTTAAAGAAGGCAATCGGGCAGGTGCACTCATGGCACTTGTTGGCGTGTGCACAAGCAGCACGTATAGTTTAGTTTCAGTGTTAGTTTCAGTGGACTGTGATTGTTCTATTTCCACGCTCTCAGACTGGAACACTCAAGATCTTGCTGACAAAATAAGTCACAATCCATCATCTGGACAAAATAGTTGTTGGATATTCCCTAAATGTTTGAAATCAATCACCTTATAAATGCTTGATTTATCCTACTCCTGACATTTTTCATGTGTCACCAGATGTTTAATAAAAATGCACCTAAAGAATTTAAATGGACTCAATCAAATACCATCTTCTGCGTTTTGACGAAGAGGAAGATTTGATTTAAAATATTTGTAACCATTTTAATCTAATTATCTTTCAGTCAAAAAGAGACTATACCCCGCAGTAGTAATCATACTTATCAAACAGCAAAAGCCAGAATAGGCAATAATGTGCAAATTGTTCTGAAGATAAATTGATTTAGGAGAAATGTGCAGTCCAAAAAAAGAAGAAAAAAAAGAGGGAAAAAAAGAAAGAAAATAATCTTTCTCGGTATTTTAATGTGTCACTACTACGATATATAGTGCGCTGGGTTTTAATGCAGAGACCCTGCGCCACTGTAACCACTTTTAAGAAGTATAATTTAAAAAATACATCGAAATGTTGCTTTGAAATAGGGCTGTGTGATGGGTTCATAAAACTGATGCCTGTGGCTTGGTTTAGTAATGCTGTTAGCCTCAAAATAAAACAAAATCACTGCTAATATGACAACATCAGTGTAAGTATGACAGACGTGAAGATATGAGGTGAAATAGCCTTTGCATTGCATGTACGAAGTACTGTCCACGCTTTCAAATGTCGTCATGATGGGACAATGTGTTGTTTGCAATTACACTATAATACCTTAAGCTATTTGACATAAGTTGATATTGACGCAATGATAGGCCTACTTTAACAGGTCGTTTGACCATAAGGCCTATATACGTTTGTGCACAAAATCCTCCTTGAATAATAATAATAAAACAAATAAAAATAAACAGCATCCGTCTGTCTTTCAATGTTATATGAGATACTTAAAATGTGGTTCCTGTGGAAATAAGCCTCGGCTTTCTAGGATCTCCTTTTAGTTGACCGTGTACCAGTGATTTGTACTGTCATGAAACTGTACTTTTTTCTATTGCAAACTTCTAATAAATTCTTCAATCAATCAATCAAAGCACATTTGCGAGTGAGGAATAATTCTGAAGTGGCACAAAATGCAAAGATGGATAAATCAAGGCTATCAAAGACGGCTTAATAAATGCACCAATATTTCAAATGATTGTGTGACGTTGTTGTCTCACATTAATAATATGAAGCTTTAAAAAGATTATAATAGCCCTAAAGACGTGCACATTATTAAAATCTATAGCTTTATCAGCAGCCATAATCACATAATCCTATCAAGCAGTCGTTTACGTGCTTTTACGCACAATTACACACACTTAGAGTCTTCGAAGGTCTGTGTGATCTATGGCCAAACAACAAACTCAAAAATGTAAATAAAATGTACAGGGGCCAAAATCCTACTTGGATGTCATTCTCCAGACTAAAAACTGGAATATCTTTGCAAGACATAGTATATAGTGGAAATAACCAATCTAAGACCGCTCTCTTAAGAATCAAAGCAACATAATGTGAAATTTATTCAATTCTTCTTCAATGCAATATCATGGCCTTTCACTTGCCGAAAAGCACTTAAATTACAACAGCAGACGCCCGTCAGTCTTCGAAATATTAAAATTATTCACAATTTACAATACTTAGGTTATTACAATAAAATGATATGATTTCGAGAATTAATAGACATAAGCTTCTGCAAATTAACACAAATGTTTAAGGAATGCGATTTTTTCCCATATATTTTAAAGCACTTTTTTTATCAGTAGTATGACACATCTTATCTCATTTTCAATAACTTACAAGAACCCCCAAATTATAAGACAGTAACCAAAGATTCCCGTGAACTTGGCATAGCCCTCAACTAAGAGTGTGTTAATTAATGGACAAAAATTATAGCACAATAACCAATATCAACATCGTTATATAATTCCACCGTTGGCTATTCAAAAAGCCGAGATGAATAATGCTATTTTACCTTTCATTTACAATATCATCAACATTCTGTACAAAATGCAGGTAGTTGTGGGGCCGGGATAATTTAGAAAAGAGGTAAATATTTGGTTATGTGTTGGTTTGCAGTTTGTAGTTATTCTATGAGTTCTAAATGTGAGTTAGAGGGACCGTTCCATTCACTCCAGCCGTCGCGCTCTGGTAATGCTGCGGCAAGGCGTGGAGTCTACTTTGCACTGACGGGTCCCCCGGCTCTCCGGTCGGTAAATACATGCTTATCATCTCTCTCAAGTCTCCGGGGCAAGGACCCCGTGAGTGTGTGCTGACGGGGGGGCTTACGCTCGGCTCTGACTTCACCAGCGACCCTAACGTTCCCATGGCGGCCGAGGAGGAGACGCCAGAGCTCTGGTGTTGTGTGTAGGTGATCCCGCCATAGCCAGACGGAGAGGCGCTCATGTAGCCCTGAGAGTTCGAGATGGGGCTGTATTGCAGGGTCGTCATGTCGTAGCGGTGCATGGGCTGGGGGTTGTGCGAGTGATGGTGATGTGAGTGGTGGTGGTGCGCCCCGCTGCCCGGGTGCTGGCTGTAGGCTAACTGCGCCTCCTGCATCATCGCCGCGGCCGCTGCAGCGGCGGCGACCTGCCCTGAGTACGCACCGTTCGCCCAGCCGTTCATGTGCGCGTAGCCGGAGCTCGCGGAGCCCCCGTGAGCCCCGGGGCTCTCTAACCTCTGTCCGACCCCGGATGAACTCATGCCGACCCCTAGACCCATTCCACCGCCCCCGCCGGCCCCGGAAAGCAGCCCACCGGCCAGGGAGTATTTGTCCTTTTTGAGCAGCGTCTTGGTCTTCCGTCTTGGCCGGTACTTGTAATCCGGGTGCTCCTTCATGTGCATCGCGCGCAACCGCTTCGCCTCGTCGATGAAAGGTCGCTTCTCAGCCTCGGACATCACCTTCCACTCGGCGCCCAGCCGCTTGCTGATCTCAGAGTTGTGCATTTTGGGGTTCTCCTGTGCCATCTTTCTCCGCTGCCCGCGGGACCACACCATGAACGCGTTCATCGGTCTCTTCACCCGGTCCTGGTTCGCTTTAGACGCACTGTTCGGCCCCGTTTGCCCCGTGTTCGTGTTCGTTTGGGGTCCGGGGGAATGAAGGTCAGTTTCCATCATCATGCTATACATTCACCTGCTTTTCAAACTTCGCCAACAACAGAGAGAAAAAAAAGTCTATTCAAGACTTATAGTCGCGCACAAGATCGGCAGGTGCGCACAAAAATATGAGGTTACACGTTCGCTACTGTTATAACCCCAAATAATTCAAACGCAACAAGACAAATAATCCGAAAAAGAATATTATTAAAAAAAGAATGTTCTCCAAGTAAAATATTTACCCGTTCTTCGCTTGACAGTTCAACGTCCACTACGAATGCGCATTTGAGCCACTTTCTCTGTCGGAGTTGAGAAGTTAGTTAAAGCGGCGGCCATATGATGCGCTCTGACAGCGGTTAAATGAGCCGCAAGCGGCCAATGACACTCTAGAAGCAGCAGGATTTGCATGGCGCTCGGTCACGTGATTCGGAGGAAGAACAAGCTGGCAGGATGGAGGGGGGTGCCCCCCCTCACCCCCCTCACCCCCTAAATGGCATGAGCTTGGAAAGGTGGCATATGACACTGGTTCCCAAACAATGGCCCGGGACCTATTTGTGGGTCAACGACCAATTTTTATGGGTCACGACTCAAAAATCCCATTTTCTATCAAAAAATACAATACACTATTTCAAAAGATGTATTCTTCCCCATCTGTTTTTATCCCAAATTCCATAAATAAAATATAATAATAATTAAGAAGTAGAGTGAAAGTAGACACGCTGCGTTGTGAGCTTGTAGATCTGCTATTTTCTCTTTTGGAACACGGCCATGGGCTAAAAGGTTTGGGAACCACTGCACTATAATATGACTTTAATAAAAGTTCGTTAACAATTCAAGTTTAGCGCTCACATTAAAAACCTTTTGGTCTACATCTGAAGAAAATCCAATTACGCCTGTCATGATATCATCGCCCAATCATTAGCTATAAAGATGCCATAACCAAAATCCTAGTCGTCATTTTTGTTTTTTTGTTTGGACAAATCAATCTGAACATGTTTATGCACTCAAATCAAATGCACATTGAAAATTATGTTTCTCTCTTGTGTTCTCTCTCTCTCTCTCTCTCTCTCTCTCTCTCTCTCTCTCTCTCTCTCTGTCTCTCCCCCTCTCTCTCTCCCTCTCTCTTGCAGAATCTCTCTCTCTCTCTCCCTGTCTCAATCGTTCTCACTCCATTCTCGTCAAGAGAAAAGATATAGGTTCTGATTTCAGAGGAAGCTACACTCGATGCACATTATGTGAGGGATTTGGTTAACAGATGAACAGACAGAGAAACAGAGCAGGCCTACTAGACCCACTGGTTTCAGGGCAAAGAAGTGTCATCGCCGTCTACTGGTGAGGTGATGGTGAATTAATTCTGCTGATTCCCATATGGGCAACGTGGGCAAAAAGAATAGGCCTACAGGGATAACATGCAAAAACAGCATGATTTCAGATTTAAGCAGATATAGCTTAAAGTCCAGTCAAATGTTGTGAAATCATGATAGGAAATCTGTTGCATAGGTCTATAGCAGTAGTAGGTGTAGTATAGCCTATGCAGGCTAGCCGCGTATAATTCCGATTTCACAGCTGACCTCCCCTGAAAAGCCCAATCAACCGCTAATTGAAAGGGAAAACAAAATATCCCTTCCCCGCGGCGAGACTAACGATTTAATCATTCTATCATACTTTGCTGCTTTTAATTAGAGCGCATCCTGATACAGCCTAGCTGCAGTTTAGGCCATGTGGGAGCGGCGGCGGGATCATTCAGACGTATCCATGTGCGTTCGGTAATAGGGTTAACGGAATCACACAATGGTCAATAAACATTCCAGCGATCCACGCCATGTGGCTTATGGCCCGGGCTAGATCACATTATATGACACCGCGAGAGAGAGCCCGAGCCCTCCCGTCAAAACGTTCTGGACCAGGATACGTCCCAGTAAATTGACTCTTTTAACTTGTTTGTCAAATAAAAATACCCCAATGACAGCGCAATGAAAACCGTTAAGCCTAAATGTAACAATAACCTAGGCTACTATTACTAATAGCCTATATACAACTACTAATATGAGAATAAGAATGAAATAATGCCAACGATTCCTGAGCCATGTGTCAAATCAAGTCAAATATGTTCATATGGGGTCTAAAAGAATTGCATAGCTTTTATAATTCTTGATGGCCGTTACACCCAAAGGTATAGCACAATACCTAAAAACTAAAATAAAAATAAACTATCCGTTTTTTGACAGGTTATTACATTCTTTAATCCTAATCAATCAAAGGGATAGGCCCAACGCTTTTAACTGTTTATAAAAGTTATTGAATAGTAATAGACTAGTGCACCATTTATATTAGGCTATGTCTTATTATTATTATTAGATTATGATTATTATTATTATTAGATTATTGTGGATATGTGGATTTAGTGCAGATATTATTAAATAGGCATTAATTATTATACACAAGAAATGTTCTTCATGTAGGCTACAGCACGTGGAATTTAACGTTTGTTGATCATATATTTTATCTAGACAACTAATTAATTGTAACATAACAACAACAATAATAATAGTAATACTAATAATAATCCATATATTATTATTAAATTATAATGTATAAAGACACAATATTAATAATCCTAATCCTGTTTTATTATTTTGTCATAATTGTCATTAAGTCAAAACCCAGAGTGTAGCCCATAGCCTTTTAGCGTTGCAGGCTACACAAGGGATTAGTGTGCAGAATGACACAGGGACCCTCGTGGCCCGTATTTACTTTCCCATGTCATTCTCGATCACTCGCCTCTCTCTTCACAATGCTGCCTGCTCCTGTGTGCGCTCTCCGCAATAGGCTGTGTGCTTTACTGCCGCGGTGCACGAGCTAGTGTCAAGGGTCACCGTGCTTATTCAGCCCCCAAAGAAAACAAGGGCAACGGGGACTTTTTTTTCTTCTTCTCCAAATCAAGGTTTCGCTAAAACGAGTGAAAGGTAATGAATAATTTCAACTCATGTATCTATATAAGAAACATATATTTAAAAAATATTTTTAAAACGAATTGTCCAAACGAAAAGCCCAATCAAGCAAGGACAGATAACCTATTCACAACACTGTAACATAGGAAAGCTGCAAATTATATTGCATAGGCCTATTTGATATTTAATGTATGCCAATATCTCATATAGCCTACTAGCCTAATATTCCCCCTCTCTCTCACTGTCAACTCATTAAAAATATACGTTTTGTGTGTGTGTGTGTGTGTGTGTGTGTGTGTGTGTGTGTGTGTGTGTGTGTGTGTGTGTGTGTGTGCGTGTGCGTGCGTGCGCGCGCGCACGTTCGTGCGCGTGTGTGAGAGAGAGAGAGATAACGAGAGCTATAGAGAAACACAGGACTGATCACCTCGACATATTAGACAATGCTGCATAAGAGCTGCTCTGGGTTAATTATTTGACTCTTCTATCGCACGAAAACACCTGTTTCATAGAGATCCATGACGATGACCTATACTACAGCGATCTGTTGATCAACTTACTTCCCCACATACCGCCTGTTGAAAGTTGAACATCACGCAACTACCGCACGCACGCACTCACTCACGTGCACGCACTCAAAGCAAAACCGGGGCAATTAAACATGTATTTGAGGTCTCGGTATAGCACCACCGGTGATATAAAATCAGCAATTAAAATGAGCCTATATATTGTATAATTATTTATCTTAAATTCAGCAAAAATAGAAGTGCCGTGAGATGACAGCCGCTTGCTCCCCTCAACAACATTAGCCTATAGTACAACAACAAAAATAAGAAAATAAATGACGAAACACTTTCTCCTTCGGAGAAACAGCAATCGTTTCAGGACACACTGAAAAGCGAGAGGTGAGATACAGCAAGCAAGCAATATCTCCTACCATTGGATTGACACGGTCACCGTGCGCACTGCAATAGCAGATTCGCACGGAGCCTATTTCCCCAAAAATACAACGGTAGCCTGCAGCTATAACACAATTATCCGCTCTGAAAGAACATAATACAGCATAGAAATAAAGTGCACTGCAAAGCAATCATTGCGCAGATAGCCACTCACTTTCTCTATATTACCTTTTTTTGGAACGGAACTTTTCCACGATGTTTGAGGGCGCATCTCCAGCCTTAATATGTATATGCATATATAATAACCCTTTGCGCATAGAGTAGGTTGCCATAAGTCCAAACTTACGCATGTGTCTCCCCATGTCCCTCAGACCATGTGGGAAGATTCCTCCTAAAGCCGTCCTAAACCCCTCCAAAGCTTCATGTACCGCTATATTCCCACTAAAATCTGGCCGCTGCGTGCCAACCAAGGCCATCCATATACCCCTGCCCAAACCCACCGTGCACTCAACACACACTGAGGGAGAGAGACAAGAAGAAATGACATTTTATTATACACTCTAAAAAGACAATTTCAAGTTATTGTTTCTCTCCACGAAAGGGGGTTTGCTTCTAACATAATGAAGCGGGGCTTTTGTGTGGCCACGGAACAATACAAAACAACTATTCTAATAAATAGCCACTTTTTTTGTTCGCTCTCGAGGATGAATGGGTTGGAGCGGCTGGGTTCTGAAAGGCAGCTGTGTGGCGTTCGGGGAGGAGGGGCGGGGACTTGGCGGCGAGCCTCGTCCTGCGTCCTCCCTCCAGGATACTGACTCGCATTACTGATTCTGGTAAAAGGCGGCGGAAAGCGAGGAGAAAGAGGAGAGAGACTGAGACTAAAGTCTTTGGAGGCTGCTTTTTTCACAGAACCTTTATTCCAACACACGCAGGTTCACAGCCTTGCCATCGTCTGCAACATCAGACGATTTATACCTACACCTTAAAATGCGCGGCCAGTCTTTCACACTTTTCAGAAGCATTTTTAGTGTAGGCTATGTATGCGCATCCAAACAGCTTGCGAGCATAAGGTTCTGGCAGCTTTCAGGAGGTACACGCGCGTGCGCATGGATAGCGATAGGCTTTAGTAGTGTAGTAGCAGGTTAGTAACCAATAGTAGGCTAATAGCCAGGGTAATATTGAGGGGAAAAAACATGATTTGAGATAATCTTTTTGCATTTCATTTGGTATTTTGAGGAGAGTGGTATACGCAGGGGCAGGCTACAGTTCACTGTGAATGAATCATTCAGTGTCTGTCTGGCTGCATGATGCCCTGGCTGTTGATTCCCCACTCACTCCCCTATTAGACCCGCCTTGCTAATCACACCCACCAAGGGCTGCCAGAGGGTCTGCTGAACTTGTGGCTGCAGTGGCTGGCAGGTGTCTGTGACGTCTCATGTGGAGGCTCATTTATACTTCAACAACAAAAATGACGTATATTCATTTCATTCCATGAAAAACTTAGCTTTAACACCATATGCCAGCACCGGCAAAGCATTGCTTGCTTGCCTTAGGCCTAATATGTAACAAATGACAGCTTAACATTAGTGCAGAGATAACTTTACAATAAGTGGTGGAATTGAACAAAGAGATGCAGCAGAGAAGTAAGCTATGTCATTCCTCTCCACATTTACCTTGAAATATGTGGTTTGCTAGTATTTCATAATGTGCTCTATAACAAAGGGGAGGGGGCATTGTTCAGCACTAGTACACTCTTCATCTCACCTCAGTTTAGCCTACATACAATGGCTCGATGAGACTCATATGTCTCTCTGTTGGCTCTGGTTGACCAGGGGTGTTCAATAACCAAAGACAAGGCCACCCCTTTTAATCTCTTGCTGTCTAGGGAATCACTTGAGAATAAAATTGAGCTGTTGTATCCTTTGGAAGTTTTTGGGGTTTAGTTTGAGTATACAGACAGTATTGGTGAAAATAATTTCTTGAGTCAGAAGAATTAAAGCACATAGGGATGATGAACCAATAAGGACTACGGAATGGCGAGTTAGGTAAAAGGAAAGTTGAAACCATTGGCAGGAAGATCAAGGAATAGAAAGACAGTGAGAGAGAGAGAAAGTGGGGGGTGAGGCCAGGGTCAGCTTTGAGGTGAGAGTTACCCAATCAGCTAAAAGCATATAGCCTTAGTTCTATTCATGTGGTCCATGTTTGACAAAAATAAATCGTCATAAGCAGCTCTAAAAATAAATACTGCCTAAAAAGAACACATGCAAATCAAAGAAGGCACATGCACACACACATGCTCAGAAGCTCAGGCAGACACAGAAGCAATGGGTGTGGGGACGGCACTGTTCGGGTACAATGCAAGTAAGGTACGGGTAGGATGATGATGATATATGATGGACTTTAATGTCCCTGACATGGAAATGTGTTCCAACCACTGAAGTTAAAAGTCATACCTCAATAACACAGCTTTCATTTAACAGTTTGCACATAAACGTAATTCTTACAATGGTGAAGCTGTGGCCAACAGCCTACATCATAGTCTAGTAAATCTAGGGAAAAAATACACTCAGGTTGGACACAATTTTATTATTTAGTTTTTCAACTGATTCTGACAGGAAATTAGGTCTACTAGCCAGGATAAAAAATCTACCATAATCTGCTCACTGCAAATACCCACAGTGGCCAAATCAAGTTGGGCTCCCATCGACTTTCTATACAGGAGGAAAATACCCAGAAAAAAAATCTGCTTTAAGTAGGATGTGAGGGGTCTAACTAGGGGTTTGACATGATGCTGAATCCATTGCAAGCATTTGTTTTGCACAAAAAACATTCCTTGGGCTAACAATGGCCCCAGAAAATGATGGTTTAGTGATGAAAAGTGATGAGTCATCACTTTTCCACAGTTTTGTGGGCGTTTTATGGGCCCAATGAGTGTTTTTGTATATATAAAAAGGCAATGATATAATGAAGTAATTGTTTTGCAAGCAGTGTAATTCTGAATTTCTTCATTGAGCATAACATCAGCAGAGTGTCTTAAAACGTCCTCAAAGAAGTCCACGTTCAAGCCCAGTATATCCCATTCAAAAGCACATTGATGCCTCACTCAACTTTCCTCTTCTGTACTTCTTTGAATAGCATCAGAATAATAACTAGAAAGGGATATGAGTCGGCGACGGTGACAATGACTACAGTATGTCTGAGTAAGTGTGTCTACGACAGGCAGAGGCAAAGTGGCAAAAGTCAGACGGAGAGAGGGAGAGACCAGTGTCCAGGGGCGTCACAAGGGGTAGGAAAGTGGGACTGAGTTACCGGGGCCCAAGGTGGAGGGGCCCTAGTAACTTTAGCTATTGAAAAATAGCAGATATACCTGTACAAGCTCACAGCGCGGCACCGAGTGCCGCGCTGCGAGCTTGTAGATCTGCTATTTTTGAAAAGTCGTGAAAATGTGCGCAAATCTTTGAATATATGTATTTTTTAAGTGAACATTTGTAACTCAAATTTTGCTTCTGGGGGGTCCCTGGAACTAAATATTTTGAGATGGGGGGTCCTTCACATGAAGAAGTTTGAGCATCACTGACGTGAAAACATAGGTTTCTTGGCACACATTTTCACGATTTTTCAAAAATAGCAGATCTACAAGCTCGCAGCGCGGCACTCGGTGCCGCGCTGTGAGCTTGTATATCTGATATTTTTCAATAGTTGACATTCATGGGGGGCCCGCAGTGAATCCTTGTACCCAGGGCCCAGAATTTGGTGTGACGCCCCTGCCAGTGTCAATCCCATGGCAAACAGCAATGGATAATCATGGGCTTTGGGAAAACACTGTGTCCATAATGCTATTACCCAGGATTACCTACTCCAGCAGGGAGGGTGAGACTCTCTTCACAATGTGCCACAGACCTTTCAGATAATCATCTTATCACAGATGACAAACCTCGAAGAAACATCCCATTATTAGGGAAGAGAGAGAGAGGGGGAGAGAGAGAAGGGGAGAGAAAGAGAGAGAGAGAGTACCTACACACCATGTTTAGAGGAAGATACGGGCCTATAATAGGAGTGTAAAATATCAGATTTTGAAATAATCACGGCAGTCTTTCTTTCTCTCCCTCTCTGTTTCCTTTGCTCTCGTTCTCTCTCTACCTCTTGCTCCCTTCGCTGTCTCCTCCCCGGGCTCTTTCTTTTTTCCCCGCAGGGCAATTAGAGACAAGATTTTTATGCATTGTTCGCCTTATCAATTAGCCATAACACCTTCCCCTCCGATTGGTCGGTAATGAGCGTAATGGTTTTAACAGTCGGGAGTCACAACTCTTTAGAGGGGCCATGCTAATGGTGTCGCCACGACGATGGCTCCTCGGTATTACAGCTCTGCGGAAAGGGGTGGGGTGGTGGTGGAAGGGCGGGGGGAAGGAGAGGGGCGATATAGTCAGGTCTCCCTAACATATCTCTAATTAGAGCTCACAGTCAGTCATTACCACTGTAATAGGGTGTAACACTAATGGGAATCAGGAAAGCAAGAGCACAAATGTGTGTGTGTGTGTGTGTGTGTGTGTGTGTGTGTGTGTGTGTGTGTGTGTGTGTGTGTGTGTGTGTGTGTGTGTGTGTGTGTGTGTGTGTGTTTTGGGGGGGGTAAGGGTTGTAAACAGATAGAAGAAGAAAATGCATAGGAGGAGAAAATGTCCAGAGATTATGGTAAGGAGGCGAGGCAAAAATGGAAGTGAGTGCACAGAAAGAGCATGGGGAATAAGGAGCAAGGTTACAGACAGAGGACGGTTTTTAATGTTTTAATGCACACTTGTTAGTCAGCCGAGGTCAGAGACCATTAATGGATGATGCTCAATATATCTGTCACGGCCAAAGATAGGAAGGGCAAGAATGCATAGGGGAGGAGGGGGGGATGAAGAGGCGAGAGAGGGTGGTGATGGTGGGAAGAGACCGCAAGAGTGACAGAGATGAGGTCGAGGGAGAGGCGGGTAGTGAGACAGACTCCTAGTTAACCACTTTGGCACTTAGTTCTTGTTAGCACTGATGCACTCTGCAGCGCTTACAGCCAGTGATGTGTATTTTTTTTTTAATGGTTGTCAGCACTAAACTGCAGCTACAGTAGCAATACACGGAGCGCACAGCTAAAGCTGACAGGCTGGATGACAGGCAAACATTGTTGGGAGAACTGACGAGTGAGCAAATAGTGTGTGTGGTGGTTCCTCTCTAACATATGTCACTCTCAGAGAGAGAGAGAGAGAGAGAGAGAGAGAGAGAGAGAGAGAGAGAGAGAGAGAGAGAGAGAGAGAGAGAGAGAGAGAGATGGTGGATTAACCCAATATATGTTTCTGCATTATAATCCAAGTATCCAAGTCTGGAAAAAATACAATAATGCAATGTATTTTTAAAAATTGCTGGAATATTTACATTACATGCCTACACTCTCTTGGGCATCAGGTGAAGGTCTCTAGCACACAGACACAGAGCAAACAAACATGTTGTACTACTTCATATAAAGTCATACATTTGTGTCACCAAGTTCTCAAAAAAGAAGAAAAAAAAAGGATAGAAGAAATTTGGATAGATGTTGTTTGTGGTAAACTATTGTGTATTAACCCTACGGTGGCAGAACCTTGGCCTTTGAAAGAAGTAAAGTGGTTACAGGGGGGCCTCACTGTTTCCAGAGTTCAGCCTCAAGTGTATGTTGTTTGTGTGTGTGTGTGTGTGTGTGTGTGTGTGTGTGTATGTGTGTGTGTGTGTGTGTGTGTGTGTGTGTGTGTGTGTGTGTGTGTGTGTGTGTGTGTGTGTGTGTGTGTGTGTGCGTGTGAAGCCAGAGGATAGGGGGTCCTCTCTGTGTTCTAAACAATGATTGGGCCATACTCCCTCACCCAGAATTTGAAATAAGGTCATCGTCCCAGGAGGCCCCAAGTCAAAGCTTTTCTTCCTCACCTGCCCTTTAACTGTACTCATCCCCTTCCTCCTCTCCAGGCACCCATCCTTCCTTCACCCCTTCTTATCCCCTTATTTCAGGGGTCGGCAACCCAAAATGTTGAAAGAGCCATATTGGACCAAAAAAAACCAAAACAAATCTGTCTGGAGCCGCAAAAAAATATAAAAGCCTTATAAATCGTTGTTGTCGGGTGGAAACCTTGTATGTCCAAAACTTCGTTTTGTATTTATCATTTAAAAAATGAACTAAACTAGTGAAAACAGCCGATCTACAAGCACACAACGCCTCGCACCGCGAGGCGTTGTGTGCTTGTAGATCTGCTGTTTTCACTACTTTTGTGCGACAGTCTTGTATGATGAAGCAGGACTTTACTTTGCGAAAAAAACATACAAATTTGAAACTTGGAGATACAAGGTTTCTGCCCGACAGTGACGTTAAAACAAAAATTACATTTTTTCCCCCCATCTTTTTTTCTTTTTCATACATTTTTGAAAAAGCTCCAGGGAGCCACTGGGGTGGCGCTAAAGAGCCGCATGCGGCTCTAGAGCCACGGGTTGCTGACCCCCGCCTTATTTCTTCCTTTTTATCCCTCTCTATGCATTAGTGGTCAACTAACTTTCATGGCTTCTCAAAGAGTACATGAAGACAACAGAAGAACATCACAACCACTCCCCATACCTCTTCAGTTTGCTTTAAATTTGTTTTTGTTAGTATTTTCTCTCAGCCTCAGAAGAAAGAAAAGAACTTTCAGTAATGGCTTTGGGCCTTGGTATTGTAATTCGATTTGGGAAATGAATATATATTTAGGATTAGCAAAACAGGAATGGCATCGTTGGTAGATAAGGCAACGTAATAAACCTGGCACTGTGTGTGTGTGTGTGTGTGTGTGTGTGTGTGTGTGTGTGTGTGTGTGTGTGTGTGTGTGTGTGTGTGTGTGTGTGTGTGTGTGTGTGTGTGTATGTGTGTGTGTGTGTGTGTGTGTGTGTGCCGGTGTGTGTGTCACTCAAATGGGTGCTGCACAGATGCATATCCAACAGGACAATAACACACTATTCTAATGCTAATCAAAGAGGCCATTAATGTTTACATTCAAAATCAGCCCCCTTCCAAAGAAATACATTCACTCCCCGCTAAACTGGGATAATTAGTTCCCTCTTAAACCCATATTCCATTAACTCAGGTGAATCCATCTGAGTTTCATCAAATTTCTGCTTTATTTTGTATGATAATGCAATTTAAAGGCAAATGACATATTCAGGCTGCTGGGTTGGGGGTGGACGTGGGTGTATTCTAAATTACGAATATGAGAAAATAAATGGGGATATGGGTAAAATGATTTTTCTGTTTTTTTCACCCTTTTTACATGTAATTGTAAATATTTACGAGTGTTTCCATCATTATGTGCAACTGGTTTATGCATAAACTCATATTTAAAGTGTAAACAGCTTACTGGAGATTAGCGACGTATGTTTCCGTATGCTCAATGCTCTATACAGTACTTTGTACTGATGACATTTCATGTCGCCATATTTATACCTTTAGGATGAAACCGCCAGGGTCTACTGTTGACAAGAGGGTACTTGCTCAACAACAAACTCACCACAAATAAAAATGAAAAAAAGGTGAAAAAGAAAGACCTCCACCTATAGACCTCACCCTCCCCACTCTTACCCCACTGCACTCTCTCACTGAGTAGAGCGCTTGCTTGTGTTTTGACTTTTTTATTTATTATTTTGGCGAAATGGTGTGTGAATGGGTGTTCTCTATTGATCTATGCGAGCACACACACGCGCTCTCGCACGCACGCACGCACGCACACACCCCACACACGTCAGGCTGACCAATGGTCAAAGTCGGAGCACTTTTTTTCCAGAATAGTTCAGCAGCATCAGCATTCATTCAGCCCCCCTCTAACTCCGTGGAGCTGGGAACACAAAAGCCCTAACAGAACACTCTGCTTGTGGCATTCAGTCATGGAGAGAGAGAGTATTCTCTGCACACTGTATAAAACAGCGACTCTCAACCTGTGGGCCGGGGCCCACTGGTGGGCTGTGAATATATTACAAGTGGGACCCCCAAATAATTGGCTAAGATTTGATTGATAATATAACATGAATATTTAAATATATATATATGTCTGAAAAGATTTTGATAAATAGGAACTGAAAGATAGGGTAAGTGAAATGTAATTCTTAAAAGGTTAAAGCACTATATTATAGTGTTTGTTCAATAACAGGTTTCTCCCTGTCTCTCCAGCTCTTCAAGAAATACATTTTCAGGTGGGTTGCAAAATTTCAGTCCATCAGGAGAGAGTATCCATTTATCAGCTTCTTTCAAGTGAACCCATGTGCAATGCATTATTGTCACAGTAATTGTGGCACGTTTACTAACATGCTAAGTTTAACTGCACTTGAAAAAACATTCCAGGCTGCCATATCCAGCCCGAGAAACCGTAGAAACCTGTGTAAAAAACGACAAAAGTCGTTTTTTTTTTCAGACATTGTGAAAATAGCCGATCTACATGCTCACAACGCCTCGCAGCGCGAGGCGTTGTGAGCATGTAGATCTTCTATTTTCACAATAGAACCGCGTTATCCAAAATGTAATGCCTATTTTCCATGAGGACTCCCATCTTTGCCATACCTATAGCTTTTGCTGAACTGACGCCACTGACTGAGTGAACCCTGGTCCAGGTAAGGCTGAGAACCTCTGCTATGAAATCCTGAGTGTTATCGCAACTCAGAGAGAGTACAAATGTAAACAATTGTACTGTAAGTGTCCATTTAGTCACAGTACAATACACTCTCGGTTATTTCTGTAGACTCTCTGGGATGAAAGTGTATAATGTTATTTAATACATCACTACCATATGGAAATTAACCACTTAAATCCAGCATCCGTATTCTGGAGAAAACATAGCAGATCTACAAGCTTACAACGTGTCACTTTGTGACATGCTGTGAACTTGTAGATTGACTATTTTCAGCGAAGATATTGAGACTGAAAACAGAAAATACACTAGTCTAGTATAGAGCCCTGAGGGACTCTGCTCAACAATGTATGGGGTACTCATTTTGTCTCCAGATACCTCTCATTTATTTCTAAATACACTGAAAAATCCTCAGTGATAATCAAACTCTGAGTAGTGTAGGAATGACTGTTGAGCCTAAATGATCATAAAATTACCCTTATGGGTCCATTTCTACACTCTCAAGAGTTGTATTAACACTGAGAGGATTTTACTGTGCATGCTCTATTAAAACACAGCCATTTACTGTACTGTAAACATTTATGATTTATAGAAGTAGTGCAGCCTCGCACATGAGTGCACGCACACGCACACGCATGCACACACACACACACACACACACACACACACACACACACACACACACACACACACACACACACACACACACACACACACACACACACACACACACACACACACACACACACACACACACACACACACACACTGTAATGGATAGGAGCTGGCTGAGGGCGTCTGTCAGGGGCGACTGTTCTAATCAGAGCAGTGAGGAGAGAGATAAAGGGGAAAATAATGAGTGTGGCATCAGGCCTTTCATAGCACAACAAAAGGCCACGGGATCAGATAGACACACACAATGTGGAGAGGAGAGGAGGGGAGGAGAGGAGAGGAGAGGAAGAGAGGGAGAAGAGAGAGAGAGAGAGGAGGAATGGGAGGAGGAGGCAGGGAGGGAGAGAGAGAAAGGAGGGATGGATGGAGTTGGTTGGTTGGTGAAAGGCCACCTTGCACTGTAGGTGATGTAAGCCTACAGCTAGGCTAGGATCTAACGAGGTGGGTCTGAGGCAGATCGCTATGACAACGAGCATCAACAGAAAGATGAAAATGGGTCACATGTTGCGTTTACATAAATCATTTTAGTGCAGAACAGGCCCGGCTGCAGGAGCTGATTACATATCGGCACTGTCGGGCAGAAACCTTGTATCTCCAAGTTTCAAATTTGTAAATCTTTCACAAAGTAAAGCCCTGCTTCATCATACAAGGCCGTTGCACAAAAGTAGTGAAAACAGCAGATCTACAAGCACACAACGCCTCGCGGTGTGAGGCGTTGTTAGATCGGCTTGTAGATCGGCTGTTTTCACTAGTTTAAATTATTTAAAAAATGATAAATACAAAACAAACGGTTTTGGACATACGTACAAGGTTTCCACCCGACAACGACGATATGTATTTCCCATTTTGCCTTTTCCCTCTCAAAATGCTACATCCTCCTCCTCACCCCCACCCCCTCTTCTTGCTGATTAGTGCTGCTTCATTTGCCGCTTGTGTGATAATTCCGAGTTGTTCTTTGATTATTAATGCCTAATTTACCCAGATTACACTCCTTTTATTATTAATGGTTGATTTAGCCCGATGACTCCAATCATTAGATAGTGCCCAAACTGAAAGCAAACAACCTTAGTGGTCTTCCAATGTGGCGATACAGCCTCTTTTACTGCTAATGATACTGTTCAGACACCAACGGGCCTGGGAGTGTTAAGTCAACTCAATGCCCACGTTTTTTACCCAAACTCCCCATCAAACTTTAAAGAGAAAAGAAATACTAATTAGAAACCGCAAGCTAGGAGAAATGAGCAGGCAGACTCAGAACAGAAAATCCTATTCAGAGACTTAATGAGCTTGTCGAAGCTGAATAATTGATTTCTAATTCTAGCCTGCAGCTGTTGACCCAACCAGGGAGTGTTTTGAATGGAGCTGAAATATACTGCTGTCTGAGTTGGCACTGGTGGCTCTCTGGTAGCTCCTGTAGAGCCATTGCTGAAAGAATTCTCACGTCTAAGCAAAAATATTGACGTTTTTCACTGACTGAAGTGTGACACACAATGTTTCCAAAGTCAACAGTTTGATCAGAGATGACATATTAATATGTCTCTTAATGGCGTTGGAAATTAATTACAAGTTCTGTTAAAAAGGCAATTCAATCGAGCACGCTATTCAATAGCGGCACATGGATGCGAGTGAGACGTACTTTGCTTGTGAGCCGTGAGAGCCCAGTGAGGTACGGTAACTCCTTTGCTAAACTGCCGTACAAAGCGCTGCGAACCGCGATCCCTATCAGATTGTAGGAGGGTTTTGTCACTCTCATTTGCTGCGGAGTGATTCTTTGTTGCCCTGTGCGGGACGATCATATCCTGGGGGCTGTGGGGCAGGGGAGGGGGGGGGGGGCAGCACAGAGCACCCTGTGTGTGAACCACAGCCGCCCGGCGTCCCTGTAAGATGACCTCACGGAAAATAGGCCTAATTATTGCCGTGACAGCCCGCGCTATCATATTCAGCCCTGATCAGTCACTACGCAGGGGAGGGGGGTGGGGGGGGGGGGGGGGGGGGGGAGAAAAATTAACAGAAATATATACCGCTGCGTCGCCAAACCCCCCCTAAACTGGCCCCATTTATTTTTAATACCCTAATCAGCAGGTCCCAAAGGGAGCTTGGCTCTCACTCACTCACCCACAGACGGACACAGGTGAGTCTACAGGTAATCCAGAGGGGGAGGGGGAGGGCTGGCTCTCTCAGAGATGTAGCAGTTTTTCGCGATCATAAAACAAACACATTTCGTTCCTCGTGGGCACATCGTCATCACGCGCCGTTGCAGTCTTCTGCCACAGAAACTTTTCCTCAGGTACTGACGTAAACCGTTTTTAGTTAGTTTTGCTTGTGTTGTGTGTGTGTGTCTGTACTGCTTACTTCCTAACTATAACAAGTTTAACCACTTAAGCCTATCGTACAATTAATTGCGGAAATAGATCTGCTATTTTCACCATTTTGCATAAAATCTTTGGAAATGTGAAATTAGTTTAGAATTTTTACATTTTTGACACATTTTTAACTGTCGTGAAAAACCTTCTCCTATCATGACATGCACCAGATAGGGATGCCAGGTTGAGTGCTCAAATGCACTCCCTCTCATGTGTGTAGGAGACAGCATGGGAATCAGTGTACAGTACCTGTAGAGGAGGGGATGGATGAGTGAGACGGTAGGAGATGAAGAGATAAAGAGGCGGTGGAGGGGGGAGAGAGAGAGCGAGAGAGAGAGGGGGGGGGGGGGGGGGGGGCGGGGCAGAGGGATGAGGTAATTACAAGACAGAGAGAGTTTAAGGCAGATAGGAGTGATTAACTCCAGGACTGTCCTCCCTCCTGAAGCCACAGTCATTAGAGTTGGATCATTATATGATGGATTTCAGGGCCATTTTCCTGGTTTTGTTCCCAGAGACAGTATTCCGAGGAACACCCTGGGAATGGGACACACTACACCAACGGCTGCCTCTGTGAGAAAACAGGACAAACATCAATGCTGTACCTTGATCAATAGAGGAGGAAACCAGACCAGCTCAAATAGGACTTCCAGTGTTTGTTTTATACAGTGTTCATTTAACTGAGAGTTAGATTAACATGAATGCTGTATCACAAGAGAGGCATTTTCTGCATATTAAACCTGTATTGCTATTGAACCATTCAATGAAAAATGTTTTTACAATGACACACATGTTATTAACCACTAAGGCCCTATAGACTTCATTTAGAATTTTTTGAAATATTTATGCCAATAGAGTGTCGCAGTTTAAGCCCCGCCTGTCCTTACTCGGGCTCCTGAAGAGATTCCCCATTCATTTCACCATAGACACTTCATAAAGTATTTATTTAAACGTCTTTTAAGCCTCTGACAAAGCCAACCCGGGTTCAAAGGAATCATGACAATAAACACGATTCATTAGAAAGCTGAAAACAAAGGGCATGGTACAACACTGTATACATAATTTTTGTCAAAACTGCAGAAGCTACACTCCCACAAAGCATTGCGAATGACATTTATTTCCTGAAATGTATCCCATAAACCACGCTCAGTTTAGTTATCCAGGCCAGGATATGGCGTGACATGTAGTGATTTTCATCTCTGTGGACGCTCTTATCGTCATCTTTAAAAGTGTGTATCATATTTTAAAAGTGTGTATCATATTTGTAAAACAAAGACACTCACTCAGGAGTTCGAAGTGCATTAATCTGCCGGGCTAACAGGGGGCAGTAGCTATTTCCGAGATAACCGCAAGCTCCACCAATAACAGACGTCGAATTCACCGGATGCACATTTTTAGCAGTATGGGTAATGCAGTTCTTCTCCGTGCGATCATTATTAAAACATGTTTTTACTAAAACTAGAGTGATTGCATACATATTTATTATTTGGGGTTTCTACAGGAGCATATAGAACCATTTTACAACCAGAATTCTAGTGGTAAGTGTACATTGAATTGTTACGACTTCATGGCTGATAATAAAATCCCCTGGTGTAAATAAATGGGCAGTTTATTTCCGGAACCTTACTGCGACGCCCTATAATGACATGGCCAAAATAGGAACGCCACAGCAAAAGTGGTTGAAGATTGAACATAATTTCAGTAATTGATCCATGACATGGTCTTAACTGGGGTCGGAGTGGCTGGTGGCTCAGCCAGCACATTTATCACATGCTCCTTGTGAGGACCCGGTTTGAAACCGATGCCTCACATTTCTCCCCACTCCCTTTCCCCTCAGTTTCCTGTCTCTTAACACTCTCCTTTCCAACAAAACAACAACTAGGATAAAATGTCGACTAGAATACAGTATATAGATGTTTACTGTTTGCTACAAAATGGAAAATAAAAATAAAGTGTTTAAAAAACAACAACTAGGAAATAATGAGGTTCCTGGGATCCACATAGAAACTCCAACGTAGATCTCAGACTTCATGTGACCATGTATGACTTCAGTGGTATATGACTATTAATAGATTAATAAGATTAATAAGATTTTCTCAATCATATCAAAATATGTTGTTCCAGGGACCACCCAGAAGCAAATATTTGAGTTACAAATGTTCGCATTTAAAAAGATATATTCAAAGACTTTGGGAAATGGGCGTCCGCTGCCAAATACATGTCATTTTGGGGGTCCTCGACATGAAAAAGTTTGAGAACTACTGATTTAGATGAAGGATTAGAAGACATTTATCCACCTGTTTCTGCGGGAGTTTACTGGAGATTATTTGGACCACACTTCCGGTTTAACAGCAGACATACAAGCTCATGTCGCGTCGCAGATGCAGCCCGTTGTGAGTTTGTAAATCAAATTCGGCTGTGGCGCCGGAAGCTCGGTACAACGTCGGTATGGGGCGTTGGAAACCCGTGGATAGAATTGGGTCAACAATATTCTTGTATATCTGCTATTTTTCAATAGTTAAAGCAGTAAATAATTATAGGCCTAAATGGGTTAAAACATTTCTAAAATATTCTAAATATATTTTCCTGCAACACATCTTAATGTGACGTCTTGTGAGTTTGTGGATTTCATAAGATTTATATCTCTAGGATCCCAATCTACAGTGTAAAATGTGTTCATCTAACTGTATACTCTTAGAGTTACAGACTTTTTACAGAGTTACAGTGTCCATTGTTTCTAAGCCATCAATCATTTAGCTTAATATTGATGACATCAGATCTCCATATATGGGCATAAATGGGACAAGGACGGAATTAATTTGCAAGTGTGACTACTGGTGAGATCAAGGATCTCTATATTAAGGGCATAAAAGGGATTGTATGATGTCACTATTTATTTAGTTTCACTTCACTATTTATTTAGTTTATAAATAAATCTGAAGCTGTGAAGAATACATAAGGTGAACACACACAAGCTCAAATCCTATTATGTGAACGTGTGCATCTACAGACAATCACTCACCGAAAAAAACTCTCATAAACACACTGACAATCAAGTACCATGCAGTGCCAAGCTAATAATTTGATTAAATCCTTTGATCACACACTCTGGTTGGAGGGATGGTTTGTGTTTTGGTTATGCGTGGTAAAACTAATCAGTGGACCACTACAGGTTTCGTTTTTACTATGTTGTTAAATTAACATTCTGGATTTGACTGTGTGGGAATATTACGTTTTCCCAATTGCATCTGTGTGGGATAACTGGGATTGTATGTGCACTTGCTTCTGTGGTTGTGTTTAGACCCAAATCGTGTTTGGTAAAAGAAAAAGAAGGCTTCGGCTCGACCACAGCCCCATTGACTGTGATTATTAAATGACAGTTCAATATTTCAAAAAGTATAAGAATCAGTGGAGGCATTTCTGTGGGGCCTACTGGCAGCGGGCGTACAAAGGATAGGGCTGATCGCTGATCGGTCCAGCGGTTTGGGAGATTAGCTCTGGAAAAACACACACGCATGCGCACATGCGCGCACACACACACACACACACACACACACACACACACACACACACACACACACACACACACACACACACACACACACACACACACACACACACACACACACACACACACACACACACACACACACACACCGCACGCGCTCATACACAAAGACCCTCTCATAGACGGCTATAGCTTACTGCGTAGGCACGCGGTATAAAGACAATTAAGATTTGTTTTGCGATTGTGGGTATATTTGTCCTACTGTATGTGAGTGTGTGGGGCCTTTGTGCCCAAACGCCTGTGCTGGAAAAGAAAAGAATACAGTAGTAGCCCCTTGTAACCCAGCCCTGGCCCTCCAGCCCCGGCCCCTCTCTCTGTCAGTGGCCATGTGTAAAGTGTAATAGGCACTGACAGTCAGTCGCTGTGCAGGTCAGTAACCCTGTGGCCCTGTCTAATTGAGGCTAAGGATCCCGGCTTGTCCTGCCATCTATAATTAACTGCATCATCTGCAGCCGTATGAAAGATTCAGCTGGACTGGGAGTGGCCGACACATGATCCTGGAGTTGGTGTTTACAGTGTGTGTGTGTGTGTGTGTGTGTGTGTGCGCGTGCGTGCGTGCGTGCGTGCGTGCGTGTGTGTGTGTGTGTGCGCGTGCTAGCTTGCATAAATAGGAAAAATTAAATCCAACATCCACAGTGAAACTAAATGTAAGTTTTTGTTTTGGTTATATGCATTTTTGCTAATGACCACAACAAGTATAATATGGGATGTGTCTGCAAATATGCATATAATCACACCCCGCACACCCCAGGCAGGTTGAATTGGGCTGAAACTTTCCATAAGGATGTGTTATGATTCAGACACGTTCATGGGCAACATTTTTAAATGTTTTATCCTGTAAAATCTGAACCTGGAAGTCGATGGACAGGCAGCTTGGGCTTAAACTTTGCCTGAATATGAGATGCCAACATTGCAGTACTGACATCATGGACTGGCCTGTAAGCACCCATTTCAACCACGTAATATCCAGGGCAATGCTGGGCACCCCGACTAGTAATATTATACACAGAAGGATGTGCGTGCCTTCGATCCCATACACCAGTGTTTCTCAACCAGTGGTCCGGGGACCACCAGTGGTCCTTGAGGGGGTTCCAGGTGGTCTCCAGCTAAATGATGGAGAGTTGGACACTAATAGATCTTTAACTCTTGAGAGTGCAAAATGAAACCAAATGGACCCTCACGGTCCGTTTGGTTTCATTTTACACTCTCAAGAGTTCAATTATTGTTAAACATCTGCATTATTTAATTTACAAGAAGTCTACACAATTTGAGGATGTAGAAGAATTGTTATTTTTATCAATGTTTGCCTGTTATCTCTCCTATGGTCATGTGACCCATTGTTTTCTATCAGAGCGAAAATGAAGCTTTTTTGCCGTTTTATGGGTGCCACCATCATTGTTTTAATGGTACCAGACTAACCAGAGGAATGCTATTGGCTGCCAACGGCCACGCGCAACCACAGGGATACCGAAAATAAAGCACACGAAGAAGAGGTATTGAATCAGAAGCATCACAAGATAGCCACACCCCTCCTACAGCATACCCTGCTTTAACATCAATTATAAAATAAATGTGACCATATTTTCACAAAACGCATATCATGGTGATTGAAACAAAATTATAAACTAGCGACAGGAACCATAAAGTATTTATGACAATGTTTATTAAGGTAAGAAAATCAAATATAAAAGTTCAGGGGAAATGAATGGAATCATATGGAGAACATATTGCTTGGTATCAGAACAGCGCAACTAGCGGCCAATCATAGGAACTTTTAGTTCCATGTTTGTTTCATGTTAAATCGGGACAACTGGACCCCTGTATTGTACCAACATCAATACAACATGCAACTGTGGACAAAATCTAATCAAACAACAACAAAATATTCAAAGTTTTGAATCTGATAGGCTAAATCTCCTCAAATGGTGGTCTGTGGCTCAATTGCAGAATAAGTGAAGCCATACAGGTGAAAAAAACAAACAAAGTGTCCTATAGCAGTGGTTCTCAACATGTGGGTCGGGACACCCAGGGGAGTCGCCAAATGATTTGGGGGGTTCCCAGATGATTAAATTAATGTGCAACATTGTTCACCTCACTCAACAGTAAACAAACCAACATAAAGTTTAAGTGTGTAGAGAGTATCTAAAGTGACAATTTCAGGACATTTTACCTCTAAAATGGCAAATTAAACATTGGCCAAATAACCCAAATTGTCAAATATTAGAGGCAGAAATTGTGAAAATAGCCGATCTACATGAGTAGATCGGCTATTTTCACAATAGAACCGTGTTATACAAAATGTATACTGTATACCTCAACTCTTAGCGCTCGTAGGGTGGGGGGGTCCCCAGTTAAAATATGATTATTTTGGGGGTCGCTGCCTGAAAAGGTTGAGAACCACTGTCCTACTAGCAAGGGTGAAAGGTGAGGGTGAAAAAGCTTCATCTTCATCCCTCCCTCCAGCTTGGGCCGGGCCCGGCAGCAGCTTGATCTTTGGCGTGGCAGGGCCTTTTAGAGTGCACTCTGCCCATTCACACACCTCAGGTCCGCTCCCCACCTCACCCCCAATCCCCCCTTACCCACTCACCCCACTCCACTCCTCTCTTTTTCCTGCCGATGCCTTTGAAATACGGATGGGAAAAAAGAAAAAGCTGTTTTTTTGAATTAATGAATCATTTTCGCCAGGTGTCGTTGGGGGAAGGAGGGGGGGGGGGCTAATAATAAATACAGCGGTGAGAGCCTCGGCTCGACCCCCCCCCCCCCCCTCCTCGCTGAGTCCACCCCTCCCTCCCACAACCCTCCACCCCCGGCCCTAGATGAAAGGCCTGGCTCGTTCCTGTACCTTTAATTTAGAGCTGAAAAGGAAAAAACGAGAGCGGGGGTGCGAAACATGCTTATGAATATGGAGAAAATTGGATGAGAAACCATCCCTTTGAATAAATCAGTCTGAATGTCGCCAGGCCTTGGGAGAAGGAAGGTCGCCGGAGAGCCTTGGATAGACAGACACAGGAGTTTGATGGACTGGTGTGTGTGCGCGAGCACACACGCACGCACGCACGCACACAGCCGCACACGCACACTTCACGAATAACAAGGCCACATCCTTGTTATTTGTGAAGAAGTTTCGAGATGCACTGCTGCTTGCTGACACAACATGAAGAAAGTTCTCTCACTGCAAATGACTGCTAGCCATTAGAGTTAGGGGACAACCATCCTTGTGCACTGAGGAGACTTGAGCTTTGTGAAGAGAGCCAAATGAGCAGGCTATGCTATAGTATAGAGTGCTGCCGGGGTCACGTCTTTGTGAAGGCTAATCCGGAAGTTACAGTACTTCCACCATGGGTTCCCACTGCATAAGACCTGAAACCCATTAAGACCTGAAAAATACCCAAAAATGTCTTCTAAATCCTAATGGTTTCTGAAAAACGTATGTTTCTTTATACTGTGGTGCTCAAAGTTTTTAATGTCAAGGACCCCTAGAATTAAAAGTATTTTCCCGCGGAGCGCAGAGTCGCAGACCCCATCTCAAAATATTTTGTTCCAGGGACCCTCCAGAAGCGGAAAAAAGAAATCGCTTTCAAAGAATATACTGTATAATCAAAGATTTGCAAATCTTCACGTTTCAAAAAAATCAGATCCTGTGCTTGCGTCGGAGTGCGTGACACCTCATCCCAGCTCAGCAGAAGGATATAGCTGTCCTGTTCTAACATCACAATGATGTTGCAAATGAATTCCGTCCTTGTCTGACATCATAGACCTATGACGTCTAAGGTGTCTGACATCATACAATCCCTTTTATGCCCATAATATTGAGATCCCTGATGTCACCAGTAGTCACACTTGCAAATGAATTCCGTCCTTGTCCCTTTAATGCCCATATATGGAGATCTGATGTCATCAATATTAAGCCCATATCTGGGAATGCCCATATGTGGACATTTTGTGTCAGTCCCATGTGGTCTATGACGTTAAACATCTATGATGTCAGTCATCTCCATATTTGGGAAAATATGGCCACATTTTGTCAAACTTAGTCTCGCGTGGCCAGACAACTATTCCACAATATCCGAATTCTATACAGAGTCTGGAACTACAACTCCTGAACGGCGAGTAATGGAAGCTGGCATTTGCGTTCATGAAAATATATTTTCTTTTTTCTTTTTTGCTAAACAGCAAGCTAAATATGCTTAGATGATTTTTATTTATATTAACTCATTTCCTGCGATCCCCGTCGAAACCGGAGATTTCCCGCTGTACCACTCTGCGATGCCCGTCGATCCCGGAAATTTAATTAGCTTTAATCATTATGAAACGATTAAAAGTATGGTCGCTGTATATATATAGCCGCTTCGGAGACTTTAGGCCCGCGCGCCTCCTAACTGTATCCGGTCGTATTTCCCGTTTGGACCGGATCTAGGTTTCCATATCCGGTCTGACGTCCAATCGCAGCTCCATTCGCATAGCTTTTCATTGTAAACAAGTGAGCTGACTGCGCTCGCCCAGCAGTCTGCTGTCACCCAGGCGGATGCGTGCACGCACCCATGTGTGTGATCTCACACTTTAGGGCGAGGTCGCTTCTTGCCCTTAGGGCGTCTTACTGGTATATCTACTATTTTTGAATAGTATAAAAATAATGGTTAAAGTGGTTATATGACACAGATGCGTTCCCAGTCTTAATGGGCTAACAGGGCAACCAGACTATAGTACTTGTTCAATTACAATTTTGCTTGGTTTTATATAAATGAGGGCGATGACCATTGGGAATGATGCCCAAATATGGCCTACTTGTGCACCAGCAGAGCGCGCAAGTAGGGTGATGAGCTCTGTCTGTGGGTATGTGGCTCTGCAGCTGTCTTTAGGTGACGATACTTGTTGGTTGGTGGTGATGTCACAAAGAACGCTGCTCCCTCATTGGCTAAAGGCCCAGAATTTGTACTGTCAGCCATACATACCCATAGAGCTCATCGCTCATTGATGACATCAGATTCCTGATATCATCAATACACGTCCTTGTCCCTTTTATGCCCATATATGGAGAAACTTGGAGATACAAGGTTTCTGCCCGACAGTGACGATATACTCGCTCTGCATCTCAGGGGTGGGCTATGGACATTTCAGAACTGCCTACATCAGGGATCCTCAAACCTCTGAACTTGTGGGCCACATTACAAAGATGTCAAGGGGCCACAGGCCAGTTGAAGCAATTAGATTACTTGATAACATCTCCCTTTTATTTGCTTTATTTCCACATGACGTAAGACAAGTGCAATGTGCATTATTGCGACCGTAGGTCGCAGTTTACTATCAGAACCGTCACAGCTTCAGTCCGTGTCTGTCCGGGTGTGTCAGGGGAACCACGGTGTCAGGCGTTACCCGTCCGGACGAGAGAAATCTCGCTTTTGCGAACGCCCATCATTTCGACCGGAGGGTTAGCGACTCACTCCACGGAGGTTAAAGAGGTGGTGCCATAGTTTTGTACTTTTTCTGTTTTTCATGTGTCTAGGAGGTTGAAAGTACTTCATTGGACCCCCTGGTGTGGTTTTTATGAGCAATTATGTATTCTCTTGGTATTTGTTTGTTTTCTCTTGGAGGCTGCCACCTTGTGGTCAACAGTGTCAGTTAAAAAACACAGATACTTTTACATCACAGAATCAACTCCTCCCCTAATTACCATTCACCCAACACTGTGGGGTGTGGCTAACTTCAGCTGGGTCACCACCCACTATGACATCCATGCATACTTAATGAACTGGGGGTGTGGCCACATAAAAACCCAATTTTAACTCTTTCTGTATACTTTTTTGGAAAAAATCTTCCTCCTAGTATAATCATAATACCTGATAATCATGTTTTAGAGGGGGGGGGGGGGGAATCATGGCACCACCTCTTTAAGGTTAGGGTGAGGGTTAGAGTCGGGTGTCGAAAAGATGACATGTAGTAACAGCGACACGCTCCCTACTGGTAAAAAAAAAAAAAAAGAAAAAAGAATCTGCGATTTCAATAGCCGCTTTCGAGATGTTTTGGCCATTATCTCTGGAACGGAAGGTCCAATCTGCTCAGTTTAAAGCTTGTTGGATGCGTGACTTCGGAGTTTGAGTATCACTAGTCTACATCCTCAATTGGGTTTCCAAGCTAATGGAAAATACAGCCTTTCGCATGCTTAAATAGAAGCCATTGCTCTTGCATCAATAATAAATAAAACAATCTTTAAAATAAAACAAATCGTTTGAAATGATCACTGGTGTCATTGGTAGGCAGGTCCACAGCCCACCTCTAATTTCCATTTAAAATGAGCATTAGTGAGGACCAATTATAATTATGAAGATAATAATTAAGATATAGGTCATACAGGCTTTGTGACCTGTATATATGGGTGTGGGTGTTGCACACTTGGATTCATCAGATTAACTTTCTTTTTTTCACATATTGCTGTTGTGCTTCTGAAATACTAAATTAAGAGAATTTTACAAATAAAGTAAAATAATTCAGTTGTTTTGTCTTTGCATTGTTTTTTTGTGTTTTCTTTTTTGTTTATTGCTAAACTCGAATAAACAAAAGTAACCAAATGGATGAAAGTGGCCAGCATAATGAAAATGAAAAGCCAGTGACATTAACAACACAAGAGAGAGAGACAGAGAGAGTAAACAAAAACAGAGAGTGTGAGAGAAAGCGCTATAGGGAGAAAGAGAGAGGATGCAGATTGAATGATAGGCCTCCCTATCATCTCTAGACTCTCTCTTCCCAGTTCCCTGCCTATTGTGAGAGCGAGGCAGTTGGAAAAAAAATCGAATTCCCAGCTGGCTGGCGGCACAGGGAGACGCTGAGTGACACTCATGAGTTAAACGCTAATTGAAGGTGGCAGAGGTTTGGATGCGGGTTCTGAGAGAGCCGGCGGTCTGAATAGCACACGGCCTTGGACTGAGAATGCCACAATAGAAGGAGCTAAAAGCTGTTTGTATACTCTCGCCGTGAGTGTGTATATGCATGGCCCCTGTGTGCGCACAGAGAAAAAGAGAAAACATTCTGCTAATGTACACTTGTGTGTCCGTGTTGATGCGTGTGTTTTGTGTGCATACGAGTGTGTGTGAGACAGAGATGGCGAGAGAGCTCATGAATGTCGTATCCTCTAATTTCTTATCCGTGAGTGAGTGGATTGTGGGTGAATATAAGGTGGAATTGATGAACCACATGCATACACTCACCGCCACGTTGATCAGACTGGGCTGACTATTGGGTATTGAGTTCTGGTAGTAAAATATTTACATTCAACCTTCTAATTTGTGCTAAATGTTGTATAAAGTATGTTCTATCTGTTCTTGCACCACGCGCGCGCATGCACACGCGCACGCACGCACACACACACACACACACACACACACACACACACACACACACACACACACACACACACACACACACACACACACACACACACACACACACACACACACACACACACACACACACGCGCGCGCACACAGACACACACAGACACACACACAGGGAGGATAAATAACAACCTTCACATAATTTGTCACAAAATTCAATCCAACTACTAATAAAAGTTCTGTTCAAATCTCAAGTTCGCTAGTTCTGATCTCGTCTCACTTAAAGCTTTTCTTTAGTAGCATAATAAACAACCCAAATGTGAAGGTGAAAAACTCCCTTAGGCCAATTGGACAGAGGGTGCATGAGTTCATGCTTGTCTTTTTCTTGTTTTGTTTCTTTGTGTGTGTATGTAGTTTAATGTTGGTTTGGAATACTATGCCAGACCTAACATACTGTATAAGTATAATACAAACAAGGCTTAATAAAACCGATCTACAATACAATACACACATACAATAAGTATGTAATGAGGCTATAAATCAAGGGTGTGTAAAGTGTAGAAATGTTTAAATAAAAAAAAAAAAAAAAAAAAAAGAAAGAATCTCTGGGTACTAATGTAGGATATACTGCACAGCTATTTTATATTGCAGTCAGAGGAAAATATACAGAATATAGAATATAACTGGGAGAATAAATTGTGCTAAGTACTGTATATACATAGCACAAATAGCAGTACATATTTGGACCATAGCCATTCTGAGCTACTGTATGTGCAAGATATGTGCAGAGATTTCCCAGAAACATGAAAAATAAAACTACTGTGTGTGCTGTGCTGGTGAGCGACTATTTACACCTGGCAGTTTGGTCATTGTTCAGGTATAGCCTGAGGGGAAAATGCCACAGCATTTCTATGTCTCTTTATAGGGGCTGTGACAGCAGAGGCATTTGCCTGACAGCAGCGGCACAAATAGTCCATTGCAGGGAGGATGTCGGTCTTTTAAAATCTTTTTGCTGTGCTCAAATAAATACCTCCTGGAGTACCAGTCCTGCAGGAAGGGGAGTCCATTGGCAGAGCAAACCAACCTCTGCAGGGCTTGTGGGTCCCAGGAGGAGCTATTCCAATACGTAAAACTGATGCTTTGCCCCCGTCAGAATGCTCTGAGTGGTAGTTGAGTAGAAGATTTTCAGGAGTTTCTGTAAGACTTTGCATGTACTCAAAGTACAGTTCCCTATAGTGCCCAGCCTTGGTCCTATAGTGCCCAGCCCAGGTCCACTGCCATTGTGCACAAAAATCTATGATCATCCCTTTGGTTCTACCGACGTTCAAGAAGAGTTGTTGTCGTGGCACCTCAGCAACAGGTTTTCCACCTCCTCCAGACAGGCATTCTTGAGGAGCTCAGTCCCAGGTTAGAAAGTTCAACAGTCAGTCTGGTGGGGACCATAATGTTAGAGTCAAATTAACGGCAGTCTAACCCCACTGCTGGTGCATGGTGGGAGAGGGCGACGTGGATAACCTGGGCAATGGCACCCTGGGCGCGACCTGCACTGTGCGTTGCCTAAACGGAAGTGCTCGAATTTGGTGGAAGTGCTGCGTTTAAGGGAAGTTACGGCAGGTCTGTTTACATCCCCCAGCGAAACAAACCTAAAATAGGTGTAAATTTGTCAGAATCCATGTTTTTGTTGGGATATTGTGAGCACAACCGAAGGAGCGGGAGAGGAAGAACAGATTTTTCTCCAGCAGGGAATACATTTACGTTTGAAAAAAAAAGAAAAAGATTCCGGGGAAATTCGTACGGCGGAAGTCCCACCTTTCTAGGCACTCTCTGCCTCATATCGTTTGTTTTTTAATGGACCTCTGAGACTACACAAATAAAGTTGATTGATTGATAGTTCATGTACAGCATTATGGCGAAGGGTTAACACGAAAAACATCAAATTCAAAGTTTTAGAGTGAAATCTTATTTGAAACGCGGCATATTTCTAGTTCATGGGAACTGCCCTGGCAGTACAAAAGTTTCATGATCGCTCTGTTAAATCAGTGTAATACAGTAATACTACGCAAAAAATAAATAAAAAAATCCAGCAATACACAGAATTAGCGTGGAGAGGGGGTAGGGGTCGAGTACCAACAGGCTAATTAGTTTTCCAGCATACAAAAATAGAGTCCATTCTACAGCAGCGTGCTTGCAGCGGTGGGTTCAGGTCCTTGGCCTCGCTCCGTGTGGTGGAGGAGCGTTAACGTCTCCTGCTCCTACAGTACCTCCTCCTCTTCCTTCTCCCACTCTGCTAAACTCTTACCCACTCACTTTAAAGGCGAAGAAACTTCTGCTATGGTTGTATAGGCAGGTGGACAACGAATAAGCACACAGGCACGCACAGACACACACACACACACACACACACACACACACACACACACACACACACACACACACACACACACACACACACACACACACACACACACACACACACACACACACATCGATGTTGCTGAAGATTCGTATTGATTCCCCCTCCTGCCAGTTGGTCACAACTATGTCGAAGGACATTAATTAAATAACAGAACTGACAAGGACATAACAGTACTGAAACCGATTTCCCCTTTCTTACAGCCACAAAACCCAGAGCAGCATTCTATTGCATTAAATTCCAGGGACATTGTGTAAAGGGCACAAATGGATATGGCTAATAGCAATGTATTTGATCTCATGCCGTCTGCTTCATAACACACAGACACACAGACACACAGACGCACGCACGCACGCACGTACGCACGTACGCACGCACACACACTTACGCACGCACGCACGCACGCACAAATGGTAAGAAAGAAAATAACCGGTATAAGGGCTTTGAGTGGAACTAGAATGGCCTTGATTTGAGTTGAGCGCAGAACTGTTTACATTTAGAGTTTTTTTTTTTCTTTCTCTCCCTCTTTTTTTCCAAATGGAGAGGTTAGCCACAAGGCCATACATCTCTCTCACCGGTGTGTGCTAATTACATCCTTATTAGCCAGGAAGGACTAGGATGCTGCTTAGCTCCTTCAGCGAGGGACATCTGCGGCTGACAAAGCCTGGAAGGCTGTGTCACCCAGACTCAATGGCTAATGAACAAACACAAGGGCTTTCTCTCAGATTCATTATCGTCACATTGAATGAATCCCAGGTTCTGTTTTTTTTTTTTTTTTCTCGTCGTTGTCGTTCTCAGCATATTATCTTTCCATCAGCCTGTCGATCACCTCGCCCGGCGGAGAAGCCACTGTCCACCCACACAAACGCAGCTATCACCCAAACCAAACAAACATACTGTACACACACACCCACACACCCACACACACACACACACACACACACACACACACAAGTGACAGACACACACAAACAGAAAATCAGATCAGCTAATTAAGATGTGACGGCTGAGTGGGGAGTTAACTCAAACAGGGCTGGACAGATGTCTCACTCCGGTTACTTCAAAAGAGAAGTAAGGAACACAGGGGCATGTAATGTGATTTAGATATAATGCTTCCAGGTCAGGGGTGAGGGCTACACTGCTGGGCAGAGGGAGAGCAGCTGACAGGCGTGTAACTAACCATGACGGATGGGAATTCAATGGACTGCCTGCTCTATACACTATAGGGGCTAGAGGGACACACATCCCACGGCCGGACACCGTATGGGGCTTGAGCCGTGGGCTCCTGGACTGATTGTTTAACAAGTGTTTTTTTTTTAACTATAACCAAGTCAGACATGACTGCACTGTAAAGAAAATCCGGGCTCAGCAACTTTTACATACAAAAGCAGCCGCCACGCCCTGATGCATCACACATCAACTGATGAGAAAGAGCGCTGGTATATACAGTATGTGATGTTCTTCACCATACTGTGAGTCAGGGGTGCCCAAAAGGATCACAAAGGCTGTGCAGGTAGATCACAAGACATGCCCCTAAAAAGAAAAAAAAAAAAAAAAAAAAAAAAAAAAAGAATATATATATATATATATATATATATATATATATATATATATATATATATATTAGGGCTGGGATGCGATTACATTTTTTTATCTAATTAATTACAGGCTCTGTGATTAATTAATCGCATTTTAATCGCACATGAGTTTTTTAAATCTAAATTTTGCATTCACTGGGCCAAGAAAAGAGCTCTGATCGGCTACTTCTCCCTTTGCGTTTGTTGTCTCTTCTTGGTTGGTGTATCACTATGATCAGTATGCCCGAAACTGAAGGTTCTGTGGTGCAAAAACTAAGTGCGATTAAAATGCGTTAATTTTTTTAATCACGTTAATTTTCTGTAATTAATTAATCGCAATTAATCAGTTAAAGTCCCAGCCTTAATATATATATATATATATATATATATATATATATACACACACACACACACACACACACACACACACACACACACACACACACACACACACACACACTCACACATACATACATATACATATACATATACATATACATATACTATATACATATATATATAAACATACATATATACATACATACATACATATATATATAAATTAAAATGACATAAATCACAAAACCCCTCTTTTTGACATTTGTCAATTAAGGTGACTCGATTGATTGACATCAAGAAGGGCCTCTGGCTTCTAAAATAGGCAAATCCCCCCCAATGCAACCCCAACACTATGCAATTTTTTGGGCGGTGGGTACTGGGGGTAGATCATGTTGAGCTGGTAATTTTAGAAGTAGCTCTCAAGTCAAAAAAGTGTAGGCACCCCTGCAGTAAGTCATGCAGCAGGACTGATCACCATGCCTTTAAAAGGCAAATGGACCAGATTCAAAATATGCACCAGTGTCAAGGTAGGCATTCGATGTTTATTTTCTGCAGGTCTGATGCTGGTATGCTTCTGTCATTCATGAGTCCTACCTTGAGGGAAGAGAACAAGTGGTTGATGCCCATGGAACCCTGTCCTTGTCCCTACCAATGAAGCATACTAGCACTGTTACTGTTCCTTCTATACATTAACAAAATGAAAGCAGCCTGCAATTTGTTCTTGTTTGCTGACGACTCAGCACTCCTGGTCTTGAGCGAGGACAAAATGCAAGTTGAGGAAGCCCTCAGCTCTGAACTCCGCAAAATCTGAGAAGAACTGTCATTACACCTATAGGTAAAACAGAATCCATTCTTTTTGGTTCCAAACCAGGGCAGGAATTTCCACAGTGGCCTCAGCTGACTGTACCACTTTCTCCTCTGTCTCTTTCTTGTCAATATGTAGACAGTAGACATCAGTGTCTCTTTATTGTCATGTAGACACCAGTGTCTTTTGTTGACATTCTGAAATCTGAGTCCCCATCTTTAAACCAATCCTGTGCCTTTGACTGTTGCAGGGCTGAGCATGGATTCATCAGATTCTAATTCTAAATACCATTTATCTATTTCACTGCAGATTGGGTTATCATTCCTAACCCTTAGATTCAACAAATTCTTTCAATGGACTAAAATCTTGTTTTATTTTATGGCCTTGCTGCCCTGGCATTGGGCCTTTGTGCCCTCAAAAAATGGACAACACCAAAGGCCAAGTGGCCTTGCCAGCCCCTAAAATGACGAAATTCCAGGCCTGGTCCAAACATTCCCTTTGTAATATAAATGCAAATTATTTCAATAGAGGGTATGCTCGTGACATCATCATACCCGGAAGTTATGTGGGAATGCGTACTGAGTTGCAAAAAAAACTACTTTCTGGCCTTGACAGCCCATACATCCAAACAGAAAAATCCTATCTGATTGCATTAAACAATGTTGAACAACGTTAAACTCACTTTGCCACTCGATTTGCCATTCACTTTATGCATGCGCATACCCTCTATATTGTAATCTCAAGCAGAAGAAGAGGTTAGCTATATGGGCTCTGTCCAACTGTACTTCCAGAAAAAGTATCGGAGTGAAAGTCAAGAAAGTCAAAAAATAAAATATTTTGTTAATTTCCAACCCATGGTTATGCTCTCCTTGTGAAACTCTTCACTGTCACGTGCGATTATCTACACCCTCCTGAAGACCAACAAGTGGGGGTTGGCCCCAACAGGGACCGATTTGTAAATTAGTTCATTGTTTGAGAGGAATAGGCATAACAAATACAGTGTAAAGAGAAATAGCAAACAAAACAAAGAATGAATTAATAAAAACAACAAACCACAATGTGTTGGGAAATACTTTCTAGCATAGCTGCCATCGCTTTGCTTTACAGTCATTCTTCCATGTGCTTTTAAGAAATATGCTTCCCAATGTTCCGGCAATAGATCTGTCACTTCGGCAGTCAAAGATGAGCTATTAAAACACAAAGAGAGAGTACAGACGTGAGGATGGAAGAGGTGAGCAGCGGAGGAACGGAGACAATGAGGGGTTAACATTTCGCCTATTATGCCATCACCCCTCCGTACACTCGGAGAGGAATTAACAGCAGAAATTAGCCAAGCAATTACCACTTTTAATTGGACTAATTCTTCTAGTCTTGTCACAGCTGCATCCAGAGGAACACTTTTAAACCTCCTCGTGTATGTCCCCCCCCTCCCATACCCCCCCTTGACAAACGCTATTATTAATTTCACAAATTTGTGTCGCCCTCTTTTCAGCCCCTGACACCTGAGTCATGGAGGGTGAACCCCTGTCATCTCCTCTCCGCATTAATACCTTCCCTTTGGTATCTCTCCATCTCTTTCTTACGCAGACGACACAACATCCTCTGTCCTTGCCCTTCTCACCGCATTCCCACTCTCTCTCTCTCTCTCATCGCTTTATCATCTCTCATCCCTGATGGAAGGTAATAATGGTGGTCGTCAATTGTGGAGAGAGAGAGAGAGGGAGAGAGAGTGGGTGAGAGGGAGAAAGAGTGTGTGTGTGTGTGTGTGTGTGTGTGTGTGTGTGTGTGTGTGTGTGTGTGTGTGTGTGTGTGTGTTCGATCGAGAGAGAGAGAGAGAAAGATAGAAAATGGCTTTAATCAACAATCATCAGTGAAGCTCTAATTTTGTGTAAGCAATCTCTTGGAGAAACAGAGCCATCATTGCTGCAACTGCAACACCTTTTACGTTTGACTCACTCTAGTTGATGTACTGTTATTTTGTGTCTGTCGACTGTATCTGCACAGATGTGATGTCACTGGAACCCCACAGTCACTTTCCTAAGTGATTCAGGTGGGTTAACAAAAGAGTGGCGCATGAGTGGCAATGCATGTCAGGGAGATGTGGGGCAGCAATGGCAGGTGTCACCCCCCTTGTTTACACAAATTGCCCCCCTTTTGTATACTGCAGATTTTGTAGAGAAGGGACAAACACTAATGTTTCCTCAGAGCAAACTGACCCACCGGAGACATTCCATGTCGAAAGCTTCCGAACAGCCAGGCAGAAGCCAACTCATGGACATGATGCGTTTCTCTTGCTCACGTTATACTGGTCCACAGAGATCCATTGATTGTTCCCCAACCGTTTGACTTGAGATGGAGTTAAGTGTGTTTTTCAAGAGGGAAGGAGGAGATGCAGTAGCATCTGTTGCCACTGATAGCTTTGACTTATTTGACTTCACCTGACACAGAAAGATGGGTGTCTGCTTTGACGAACCACTGATCTCGCACAATGTGTTGGCCGGGCTCTGAGCTGCGATTCCCCCTGGGGAACGGTCACAGAATGTCCTGCCCTGATGGGCTGATGGGAATCAGGGGGGAATCAATAAGCAATGATAGACTTCTGCTGTCCACTCAGCTAATCCTGTTAGTGATAGCTGTGGATTTAATCGAATGGTTGCACACACTAGAGAGAGTCAGACGTGGAGACAAGAGCACATGTGCGTGCGCACGCACGCACACACACAAACACACAGAAGTATGATGCAATGATGCACGCACGCATGCACACCTTCTTGGACACTTAACCCCATAACACTATTAGGGATAAGATCTTTAGAACTCCTACACACTCGCTCATCATATGTCATTTTGTTGAGACAAGCAGCAATTGGAGAGTCAAAGCGTTTAATGTGGAATCAGTCAATTTATTAAAGTCCTTTACTCAAGAGTCCAAGCTGGACCACATCATGGGCACATCTTCACTGACTGGAGCCAAAGATGGAATGGAGACACATTTTGTTCCTATGATCATTCGATAAAGGATCTCTCCTTTGATATGGAGATCAGTACAGTGCATCACAGAGCATGGAGAGCTGGGGGATGGACTCGCTTTGAAAAGGTGGATCTTTGCACAACTACACACACACACACACACACACACACACACACACACACACACACACACACACACACACACACACACACACACACACACACACACACACACACACACACACACACACACACACAGTATATATCAAAGTGACATAAATCCTGATAACCACATGCACCCCATGTATGTTACAAAGTATGTCTGGGTTAATATGCTGACCTCACCATGAATGAAGAGACATTATAAAAGTAGACACCAACTGCTCATGTTTAAAGACACATTAAGAGAGCACATCAATTCCAGATGACATAATCCCCGGCCCTCTCTTCACTTGCGCTCTCTCTCTCTCTCTCTCTCTCCTCCTCTCTCTCTTAATCTCTCAGTTCCTTAACCCTCGTCTTTTAAGAGGCTAAAAGCTCCCTTCATCTTCTCCTGAGGGTATAGGAGAGAAGCCGTGAGCTGCTTGGGGAGAGAGGAAGCTGCATTACAGAAGTCTGATTAAATTAACACTGTGATGCAGATTTTTTCCTGTCTTTTCTTCTCTCCCTATCTGCCCACATTGTGTCCTCGACTATTTTGTTGAACTTGCCATCAGAGTATTTGCACATACAGTATTTGTGAGCGCGTGTGTGTGCAGGCGTGTCGATCTACAATAATTAATTACTCTTGTCTGCACTATTAGTTGGCTCCATTACTCGGGGCACGGATTTGCATATTGTTGATGTCGGTCAGAAACCTTGTATCTCCATATTTCAACTTTTCTGTTTTTTTCCCCCTGGAAATTAATACCTTCTTCTTAAGAGTGATGCACAAAAGCAGTGAAAATAGCAGGCTATAGCAGGCTATTTTCAATATTTTATAAAAGGAAAACATTTATAAAACAAATTACAAAATTGGACATCCAAGGTTTCCACCCGAGAGCGACGATATACTGTAGGTATCTATGATAATCCAAGCGAGAGCGTAACCTCCCTCCACTGCACCTCACATAAACCACTCGACTCCACTGCAACCCACCTCCAGCCTTACACCATCCCTTCCTCAAGGCAGCAGCAGACATCCCCAGTAGAAGCACTTTAATTACAACGTTTTCACATCCAAAATAACAGGAGGTTTATATAACTCCCGCATGAGCAAGATCATTATTCAGGAGCTATTTTCACCATATCCCCATCTCCCCCTCCAATACGTGCGCGAAAAGGACGCTGTGCAGTTCCCAGAATGCACTGCAACGTCAAGGCCTCATACCAATGGGTCAAAGTCAAATTGCGAAAAGTTCACTCTGTCCAACTGTACTTCCAACTCCCCCCTCTACATGAACTCAATTCTAACTCTCAGACATTGATTAAATTACATCTTTCTGAGGCTAATTAATCATTTCTATTGTGTCCAATATTGTCATAAGAAAGGTGCTTAGTAGACACTCTAATTCATACAGTATGGCACCTCTCGCCTGGTTTGATCGGAACAATGTGCCAACAGTAGCAAGAAATAGTATCGGGCACTTGTGAGAATGTTAATTAAACTCAATACAGACAGTGGCCAGTTCAGTGTATACAAAGATGGTATATTGTGTGAATAAATTAACTTTTTCAAAAATATATTTTGACAGCCATCAAAGTCAATGATCAAGCAACAATATTTTCGGTTACCCAACCACGTATTATATTTCTTAAGCAACATCCAGGACAAGCTTTCTGTCGTGCATAGCCTTCTCTCTCTCAACAGTCATCGTAACTTTCTTTTTGAGATCCCGCGTGCCATCTAAAAGCAAAAAAACGAGGACTATTCTCATTCTAACTGCATTTACCTCATTGCAAGTCCCTTTTCCTGCCTCAGAGAATTTCACAATATCCATATCAAATCTGATCCTAATTTATATTAAAGAAAATTATAATAAAATTGGCCACCGTATGGAAATTGTGCAATTTTATTACTTCTTTCTATTCGGTGTCTGGACCAATGGCATTGTGCTGCTTCCCCTTCATTGACCCCCCCCCCTCCTCCCATCTGCCCCAACAAGGTGATGTTTATCTCCACCAGGAGGAAATTAAAGCCTTGCTTTATGAGCAGGAGATATGCAAATCTTATACAGTGCAAATAGATTGTGGGAGCATTAATGTCAGTGCTGAGTATGGGGCTGTCCGGCTGCTGGGCACACTGGGCCGAATCCAAATCGCGGAATTACGAGACACATTTCCCAACTCATCATTCTGTATGGGATTAAAAAGACTGAAATAGATGGGTTTCTTGTTTACAAACATTGAGACTAAATGCACAGCTGACTGTATCATGTAATCAATTCCGTCCAATCCCCAAACCTGTTGTTTTGGGGAGCGCTGGTTTCATTGGCTAATTTTGGTACCGACCCTGCGCACGCATCTATTTCTTATCAGTGTAACGTGGACCAGAAACCTGTCTATACGAAATCATCTGCACGACAAATAATTCGCATCAGAGTATTAATAAAACAATAGCTGATTTATTCAGTGCGCAAATCACCTTAGACATCGTCGTTGTCGGGTGTAAACCATGTATGTTCAAAACCTTCCTTTTTTGTTATTAATTTAAAAAATCAAACCAAGTTAGAAGTGAGCGGTGGTGTGTGTGTGTGTGGCCGCATGTGTGGGTGTGTTGCAGCTCAGTATTGCAACTCAGAGTGTGTGTGTGTGTGTGTGTGTGTGTGTGTGTGTGTGTGTGTGTGTGTGTGTGTGTGTGTGTGTGTGTGTGTGTGTGTGTGTGTGACGCAACAGCGCCACAAGGTCACCAGCTGTATTGCAGGTCATGATACGGACATAGTAACATAGATACTGTAGATAGACGGGAAATGACAAAGCACACTTAGGAGCGGTTGACCACCGCTCAAAAACTATTTAAAATAGTGAAAATTGCCAATCTACAAGCACACAACGATCTGCTATTTTCACTACTTTTGTGCAAGACTTTTGTATGATGAAGTAGAGCTTTAATTTACCAAAACAAACATACAAATTTGAAACTTGGAGATACAAGGTTTCTGCCCGACAGTGACGATATGGTTTATTAACTATTTTCTCTGTGCCGCTGGTCGTCAGTACCACAGGTGAACCACTTCCTTATCTGACACTTTGACATACAGGCAGCAAGGGAAAATAAGTTCCTCTGATATCACCATTACGTGCCGTGTGCACTTTCTTGAACGCACAAAATTGGAATGTAATAGTGGTCATGCAAAGAGCCTTGCTTTTGTGGAGTATGTAATTTTGATATGCATTAGGGTTATTGTCAGGCCGGGCATGCGGGGCTGTTGCCTGGTGTGATTGCAGGCCTGGCTCGCATTGTGGGAGGGAAGGCAGACGGGAGAAGATAGTATTAAACCTGTCCTTGCCATCCCAATCTGTCTGCATGTTTCTCTTTATTATTCCGCAGTTTCTATCCACTTATGCTATAATTAAGTTTCCTGACCTCTGGCTCGCAGCCTTAACTAGGCGATGGGAAATATACAGCTACTGCAGATCTCTAGCCTGATGTTCGCCTCTCCCCTGCCTCCCCTCGTCCCTCCAAGCCCACCTCCCCCCACTGCCTTTGCCCCCGCTGAACATCGCTCACTCTTTTTCTGTCAGGCTAGCTCTCTCTCTCTCCCCTCCTCTCTGAATCTCTATGGCACTGTAATAGAATAAGAATTATTAATCGAGTAATTGTGTGGAACACATTAGTTTGCATTGAATAACCCTCTCTCATTTTTGGTGCGTAATTATCAGGCTATTGGACAGACTCTGCCGCTCCTGTAGGGCTGTCACCATCATGAAAGTTTACTTGACGATTGATTGTTATACAAATAACTGTTATTGATGATTTAATTGTGTTTTTGGCAATGAACATTTGAACATATTAAAATAATAATTACATTTCTGATTTCCTTTAAGGCTTTGTAAAAACTAAAATTGCACAGGGCAGATATGACGAATAACTTAAATGTGTAAAGAAATGACTGACATTCCCCCCCCCCACACACACACACACACCCCTGCTGTATTGATGTGAAACCATAGGAGAGATAAAAGGCAAACGTTGATCAAAATAACAATTATTCTACATTCTCTAGTTGTGTAGACTTCTTGTAGTTTAAGTAATGCAGACGTTTCACAATAATTCAACTCTTGAGAGTAAGGGTCCATTTGGTTTCATTTTACACTCTCAAGAGTTAAAGATCTATAAGGGTCCATTTGGTTACTCTCCATCATTTAGCTGGGGACCACCTGGAACCCCCTCAAGGACCACTAGTGGTCCCCCAGGACCACAGGTTGAAAGCCACTGCCTTTAGACTCACCATCCTACCCCAAAAAAAAACAAATTCTGCCTAAATGGTACAATTGTACTTGAATTCTCTCTCTCTTCTCTTGCATGGATGGACACACACACACACACACACACACACACACACACACACACACACACACACACACACACACGCGCAAATATGCTGTGCGCGTGGTGGGTTGGGGCAGGTATGCGACGCCGGTAGGCTAGACATGTTTGTCAGGCCCGATGGTGTGGAAAAATGGAAGGGTTGAATGTGACAGGGAGGGTTTCTGCAATGTCCCTTTAGCCTTTAGCCTAGCATGCGTGAGGACGAGGGAGCCAGGGACCCCGGAGATTGAAATGACCTCCAGGAGGAACACACAGAGCAAAAATGACACTCCAAAATGCACCCATGCAGCACGCGCGTGTGCGCGCGCACGCACACACACACACACACACACACACACACAGTTAAACTAAGACAAATACTGCAAAAAAAATAGAATCATGAATGGGGTGCCTTAAAAAGAAAACTAAATAATAAAATTATAATAATAACCAGTAAGACTCCCTAATCGGGAGATAAGCGACCGTCATAAATACAATCCTATAGGAGAACGTTCTCAGGGTTATGTACAGTATATTAAACCTGGGTGTTTTACTGTGCCAGAAACACATGCATTTGTAGTGATGTTCATAAGCAACACACACACACACACACACACACACACACACACACACACACACACACACGCACACACACACACACACACACACAGACACACACACACAGTATATATATATATATATATATATATATAAAGAACAAGGAAAAAACCTCATCAATCATAATTAGGCTAATTAATTTCAATAAGCGTCGGAGGCCTATCTGAATACAGTAGTGAAGTGACAACATTAAATGAACATCCACCCTGCAGCGCGGCAGTCTATACGTTCCCATAGTGAAACACACCCTCACAGGATTAAAGCAGGAAGAAAAGGGGGATTATTATTTCATGACCTTTCAATCCGCTGCCTGTCAGGTTGAACTAAAGCCATATATGCTGCTGGAGGACTAATCTCCTTCTCCCTTTGTGTCCGCCAGGGATGTGTCATTTCTTTATCCCCTCTATCCAGATTTACTCCATAAAATAAACTTCCTCGCCTGATCTGATAAGAAGCCATCTCCTTCCCGGGATATAAGGCCGCGGTGCCTCCGCTCGCTCCCTGCTTCCCGTATTGGTCGTATTTTGGGGTGTCAGATAACTCAGATGGGGACAGGGAACAGTCAGGAAATGCCACTTTGTCTGTCTGGGAGCGGATGACAACAAAGCGACAGTGACACTGATTAGAAAACAGCCCCCTTCCCTTCCCTCCCCTCCCTCCCTTCTCTCTCTCTCTCTTTCTCTCCCAAAACCCATAAAACCATATATTATCAACACGTGCCTTGAAATACAAATAAATCGTTGTTGTCGGGTGGAAACCTTGTATGTCCAAAACCATTAGTTTGGTAGTTATCATTTTAAAAATGATTTAAACTAGTGAAAACAGCCGATCTGCAAGCACACAACGCCTCGCGGTGTGCTTGTAGATCTGCTCTTTTCACTACTTTCGTGCAACGGCCTTGTATGATGAAGCAGGGCTTTACTTTACTAAAAAACATACAAATTTGAAACTTGGGAGATACGAGGTTTCTGCCCGACAGTGACGAAATGGATGTTTAGGCAGTGTTGTGGGCACCTATACAGACCCCCCCCCCCCCCTAAAAAAAAAAGAAATCGCCAATTCGCAGACAAAGAACACGCTAATGCTGTTTCTTCTATCACCCCATCTTAATTACCGGCAACTCATCACTGCTCCAGCTGTCAGTCTCGCGAGCTCTCGACCAACGATCTACTGATTTGCTTGTCTGACTCTCTCTGCCCTGCCCGTCTCCCTGTCGGCCTTGCTGTCCCACCCGTCTGTCTGTCCCACCCGTCTGTCTGTCCCGTCCCATTGTTGTGCAGCAGGACCAGCCATTCCCTCCAGGCTGTTTTTACATACTGTGATGGACAGAAGGAACATTTGCACGACACAGCAGAATCCTCCCAGTTCACTTAACTCTGGGGGTGTACCCACAAAAGGGCTAACCGCTTACAGAATATAACGTTTGTCATTATGACACATAGACACAAATAACCCAATAACCCATGCTATAGATCTGCTATTTTCTTTTTGCATGAAATGACATGCCCATTTAGCGATGCCAAGTTGAAAGTGGTTAAGAGTTAAATGAACTTATTAGAGTAAATGATTTTATTATGTAACCGTCCTCTGCCTGTGATTACAGTGTGTGAGACAGCGGAGGTCACACATAAATCAGTTGTGATGCACAGGGATATGGACATTGTGTATTGAGTATGTTTGATGAAATGTTTAGTAGTCTAGCTTGGCCTAAAGATCACATAGCCTACAGGTGGCAGAAATGAGCATTGTCTGGTGAATTTGAGCCTGTAAGAGCCTGTTGTTTTAAGAGGGCCCACATAAAAACATTTATAAATATGATTTCTGAGGGAAAAAGTTACAGCAGACGGTATGATCATGCACAAATATAAGGCAGGCAGAACAATAATTTGTCCATGCTCCCTAATACTTCATTATTTACATTTTTAGTGCTTGAAACAAACAATATGCTAATAGTTAATAGTAAATAGTTTACTTGCTCTGCACCGACAGCAATCCAATAAACCTTTCGTTAAATTAAATAGAAATTAAATGAAGACTCCAGAATTGTGGTTTCGATTAATACGTCAAAAATAAAGTGTGATGGTGGAAACGGATGCAGAGAGGCGGTATTTCAGGATGCGAGCACTATAATTTACCAAATACGGCGTATGAGGCACTGATGTCCAATCAGGTTGTGTTACAGTATGGTCCTGCCCCCAGCTCTGATCCTTGTTTATCCCCAATGCCCACACTAGAACCAACACACACCTCCTATTCATCTCCTCCTTTGATTTTGATTGAACACTCCATCCTTCGTTTGCTTCCACATGTCTTCACTCTGTTACACAACACAGCATTTATGTTGGGACTGGCAAAGGAGCAAAACAGCCCTTCTTCTTGTCTCCAACACCCTCACGTTATGTCACATTAGCCTACTATTTATATACAGGATGCTACAACACAAGAACATCTTTCCCCCCTCCAAGTATTGGCTATTTGTAAATCATTTTAAATATCTATTATATTGGAGGGAATAAATATGATAAATAGACAGCATAACATAAAAAAATAAAAACTGTAGCCATAAGAAAAAAAAAAGAACTTCACTTTAAAATGTAATTTAGAGTGATAAAAATCGGAGGATGCATGGAGGACTTCGGTGAGAAGTGACTAATTACCCCGTGGACCGTTCTGATAGTGGAGAATAATTAGATTCATACAAAAGACCCAAACCGGCATCTGAATAACAAGAGCAACATTTTCAATGGAAAATGTAATTTGATTTTGTTGCGAGTTTCCCCACATGCAGTCGAGAGGGGAAAACGAGAGAAAGCATTCTAAGGACAAAACAAAGCACTCTTGGCTGACGGTTACATGCCTAATTTGGTCGAAAAGAGCTGACAAAAACCGGCAATAATCAACACCAAGTGCGCCTTGGTAGCCCATATCATAGTAGAAATTTGAGAGAACAATTGTTGAGCAAAACACCTCGACTAAACACGGATTAAATTAAATAGCCAAGGCTATCGCAAGAGCATTGTCAAAACGTTTTTTATTTATCAATTGTCAATTGTGATAACTCTGTGTTTCATTGGGAAGAAAACAGGTTAATGAGAAAGCTTTAATGCATTTTTAATTTGTCAATTCTTTTATAGAAAGATTGAGCATCGGGTATGAAATCTCGCCGATGTTAACCTGGAATTTCACTCTTTAAAATCCATCTCTCTGCCCCGAATTAACTTCTTTTGAAACCTGAGATACGGTAGCCTACAAAGTTTTCCATATGAAATCCCTAGTATCATTATTATAAAACAAGTCTGCATTTTATTCAGGTTTTTGAATATTACAATTTACAAGGATCATATTACTGTGGACAATGGTACAGTGGCTACAGCCATGAAAGCAAGCTTCCATTTTCACAGCACCATTTAGAGGGGAATAGTGCAACATTTCCTACGTACAAAAATAATCAATATCAAAGAGTGATTAAATATTATACTACAGTATATGTGATAAGTAGTGTACTGTAACAGTTGCTATACACTGTCAAATCCTCCAAATGGGCCCTTACAGGTCCATTTGGTTACATTTGTACAGTGTTAAAACACTCGGTATTTTGCAGTGCAGAAGATTAGAGAGTTATAGACAACCTTCCCTTCCCATAAAGGGCCGAGAGGGAGACGGGCAGGGCTCCAAGCCTGTGTCCTATCTCCCCGGGACTGGAAAACACATTCTAATCCGTTACCTTTTCATCCTGATCTAAAGCCGATTTAGGACTGTCACTTCCCCGAGTTTGTGTTTGCAATGTTCATCTGCAGCTCAAGGCGATTCCCTGCACACCCACTTATGACATGAAATGTGTGTGCGTGCGAGTGTGAGAGAGAGCATGTGGATTTATATATCTTCTGCGTTCATTTAACACTGACAGTGTATAAATGGACCTGTGAGTGAGTGTGTGTGTGTGTGTGTGTGTGTGTGTGTGTGTGTGTGTGTGTGTGTGTGTGTGTGTGTGTGTGTGTGTGTGTGTGTGTGTGTGTGCGTGCGTGTGTGTAAGAGGGACAAGAGAATATGAGAGCCAAGAGAAGAGAGACTGCGATAGAAGAGGGAGAGGGGGGAGAGAGAGAGAGAGCAGAGGGGGACTTTATTGACCAGCATCCCCTGGATAAATATATCGTACGCACACACGCGCACACACAGACACACACACACACACACACACACACACACACACACAGCTTAGCACAAAAAAAATAACTTGGCACGGCATTCCACATATTCCGCTGTTGTACACGGTCTGATGAACACCTCAGATTTTGTGTCGTCCAATAAAACCTGAGTGATTCAATTCGCATTGACTTCCACAAACACATCCTTCCATGCAGACAGACAGGCACACAAGTCGCGCACACGCACGCACGCACGCACGCACGCACGCACGCACACCAACTCAAACCATTAACCGCTGTGCAGGCAGGCCGACACTAGACCACCTTTCTGTGCTCTCTGCTGTTCCTCAAGGCCTTACTGTATTATATTCTAGAAGAAGCAAGATCCCAGCATTGACAGAGCTAATCACTGGAGGGAGGGCTGTCTCAGGAGCCTGCCTGCCCGCATGCATACACACATGCTCGCACGCACACATGCACGGATTGCACAAACACACACACACACACACACACACACACACACACACACACACACACACACACACACACACACACACACACACACACACACACACACACACACACACACACACACACACACACACACACACACAATGATTGACATACAATGGCAGTGGAATCTATGCAGCCGCCCTCCTCTCTCCCTCTCTCTCCCAGCTGAAAAGACAAGGGAGGCTGAGGAGGAGGAGGAGGATGCATGGGGTGGGGAGGAGATGTGGCACTAGCAGTGATCTCCCACAAACCAAAGGCAGAGAGCCGTTGGAGAACTGATGAATGTAAAGATGAGCTTCTTGTGACTAACGCTGCTGTATCGCTGCTCCTAATCCCCACTTCGTCAGGTGCTGCAGCTAATCTGGAAGGATGAGACTCAACCTCTCTCGTATGAATATGATCCCTTTGCTGGCTCCAGCCCAGCACTTTAGCGAACCACTGATCCTGTTATCATATCATTCACCAGAGAGGGAGAGAGAGAGGGAGAGAGGGAGGACGAGACAGAGATGAGAAGGATGAGTGTTGTGTATTCTTCATTCGGGTCTCTCATTTCTTAAACCAACACTTTGCCAGGCCAGCGCCGAACCTGCCATGTCTCCATAGACTTCCTGCACGGTGCACGATTTTTGCGCAAAAGGGAAAAAATGTCAACGGTCAATTCAGTTTTGTTCCGTTAGTGTTTGGTGTGCACAGCAGGAGTTTTCAAAGTGGGTGACGGGGCACCCTGGGGTGCCGCGGCGGCCTGGGGGGCCGCGAGATCATTTGATAATATTTGAAATTTATTTGGACATTTAAAAATATATTTAGTATCAATTTAAACTTGTAGTACAAAGTTATTTTCAGTCAGTTCTAACCGAAATTGCAATTATCTCAACGTTTTCTTTGCAACATAATCACTAAAATATCGTCACTGTCGGGCAGAAACCTCGTATTTCCAAGTTACAAGACCGTCGCACAAAACTAATGAAAACAGACGATCTACAAGCACACAACGCCTCGCGATGCGAGGCTGTTTTCACTAGTTTAGTACATATTTTAGATGATAAATACAAAACGAACGGTTTCCACCCGACAACGACGATATGCTATACATATAAGGTGCTGGGAGTGAAAATTATAGGGGTGCCTTGGATTAAAACAAATATTTATGGGATGCCCTGAGACAAAAAAAGTTTGAAAACCCCTGGTGTACAGCATGTGACTTGGGGAGGCCACTTGGCCACACAGCAGCTGCCCGCGTGGACAGGAAACGCGGCGCAGTTAATTAAAAGAGTGGACAGCACTCCAAGCTCCACTCACACACTCCTGGTATTGTCATGAGCACCACTTCCACAACATACTCACTCAACACTCCCTCTATGCCTAGGACATCGAGGGCCATGTCATGCCCTCCCGCATGCTGAAGCACACTTTGCCCTCTCTCTCTCTCTCTCTCTCTCGTGCTCTCTTTTGGACATGCAAACAAACCCCACACACACACACTACACACACACTACACACACACTACACACACACACACACACACACACACACACACACACACACACACACACACACACACACACACACACACACACACACACACACACACACACACACACACACACACACACACACACACACACACACACACACACACACACACACACACACACACACACACACACACACACACACAGGCACTATTCCGCCGAAGCCCATCTAGTATCTCTGCATAGACTCATGCAGATAGGTAGCAGATAACACTTTGGCTTTCAATTTAGTTCGATGGTATCGTCGCCAACCCCCAGCAATACCCAACAACCCCCCCCCCCCCCCCCCCTCCTTTCCTCTGAGAAATATGAACCTGCCATGCAGCACGCCTTTTTTTTTACAGATTTGTTACATAGTTCCGTGGTAGATAGTGCAAACAATATGGGCCATGGGGCCAGCGTTCCCTCAGCGTGGCGAGTTAGCGAGGGAGCGTGGGCCCTAATCATCGGTTGAGGATCGCGCCTTGCCCTGACGGCAGCTGCATTACCGCTTAGAAAAAGCTGCCAGCGTGAGAAACACACAGGTCGATTCCCCTTTCTCCCCGGACCGAGTGGGTGTTCCTCTCTTTCACTCCTTCTCCCTCTGTCCTTTCTTCGGGCGAGCCAATTAACCTGGGAGCAGCCGACTAATGAGTTCCCTCTGGTGGCACTGGGTGAATGGAGGGGGACGGGGGAGAGAGAGAGAGAGAGGAAACGGGTCAGGAAGGATCGCGTGGGGGGCTGAGGACAGGAGAAGGTGCAGACTCGGTGCAGAGCGAGGAGGGCGAGAGAACATGAGAGGCAGAGGGCAGGGGCGTCACAAGGGGGGGGACAAGTGGGACTGAGTTACTAGGGCCCAAGGTGGAGGGGACCTTAATTATTTTATGCTTTAGCTATTGAAAAATAGCAGATATACAAGTCACAGCTCGAGTGCCGCGCTGCGAGCTTGTAGATCTGCTATTTTTGAAAAGTTGTGGAATTTTGTGCAAATCTTTGAATGTATTTTTAAAGCAAATATTTGTATTTGCTTCTGGGGGGTCCCTAGAACTAAATATTTTGAGAGGTTGGTCCGTGGCCAAATACATATCATTTTGGGGGTCCTTGATGTGAAAAAGTTTGAGCACCACTGATATTGAAACATAGGTTTTTCAAAAAACCTTAGAAGTATTTGAAATATTCAAAGACTTTTCACGATTAAAAAAAAATAGCACCCGTATCTGCTATTTTTCAATAGTTAAAGCACAAAATAATGCGTAATAACGCATTCCCAGTCTAAATGGGTTAAACCCCCTCCGCCTATGAAGAACATTCATGGGGGAGCCCACAGTGATTCCTTATACCCAGGGCCCAGAATTTGGTGTGACACCCCTGGGAGAGGGTGAAGAAGGGGGGGGGGGGGGGGTGAGAGGGGGGGGGGGGGCGCAGGCAAAAGGACGGCGAGGAGGTTCAGGGAGAGGAAATATGGGATGGGGCGAAGGGAAGAGCACCATCCAGTTGGCCGCCACAGGCCTATCACCAAGACATTGTCATCTGGACAATGGGCTTATCAGCCTCCCTTTCACACCAGTCTGATTAACTGGGAGGAATGGAAGGGGAAAAGGAGGGGACGAGAAAGGGTATGTCCTTGTACCAGCCCACTAAATGTCAGGGAATGGGTCAGGGCTCCGTGCTAGCGAGCTATGGCCTCATGGATTTAGCATACATCACTGAGAAATAGGGACAGTTTTAAACACCTTGTAAAAAAGAAAAAACACGTCCAAACCCATACTGTATGTTATAGGCGTGTTTGCGATCGGTGGGAGGTGGCAGCGGCGATAAATCTGGAATCCTCGTACATGTATCTCGCTGACCAGATTAGCCAGAAGGCGATAAGCACCTTCAGGGAGTCGTTAGCGACATCTTTGAGTCATCACACTAAATGCGGTGGTACAGTACAGCACAGTGTGTCCACCGCTGGAAGGGAATTAAAATGGCAAAAGACTGCTTCCAACATTGTGTTTCATTAAACGTTGTGGTGCATGTAAATACAATGTTATTAGACAAGGCTACACCAGGTAGGCCACTATTAAGACATTTTATACTTTATACTCAAATTGTGTATGTTAGGACAGTGGTTCTCAACCTTTTCAGGCCACGACCCCCAAAATACAGTATTTTCTGGACTATAAGGCGCACCTGACTATAAGGCGCACTGTCAATGAATGGTCTATTTTCAAACTGTTTTCATATATAAGGCGCACCTGACTATAAGGCGCACATAATAGACGCTACCGTTGCGTTATGCATCCAACAGATGGAGCTGTGCTAAAGGGAATGTCAATGTCAATGAATGATCCATATATAAGGCGCACTGGACTATAAGGCGCACTGTAGTTTTTTGAGAAAATTAAAGGCTTTTAAGTTCGCCTTATAGTCCGGAAAATACGGTAATCATATTTTAACTGGGGACCCCCCCACCCTGACGAGCACTAAGAGTTGACATTTTGTATAGGAGGCGGTTCTATTGTGAAAATAGCAGATCTACATGCTCACAACTAGGGATGGACATCGGTATCGGCCAATATCAGAAATCGGCAGGTATCATATCAAACCGGCCAAATCGGTGATCGGCAGGTCACTGACATAAATATGCCAAAATCGGCCAATTGTATCTCTTGCACTGCACAGCATGATGCTCGGTCCTGTGACGTAAACATTAGCAAGTAGCAGCCAGTCTACTTAGTGGCAGCCTACAGAATACAGATGGTGCTGATTACCTTTGCAATGTAAGGATATATTCCATAATCCTGTGTCAATGTCGTCTCCAAAAAGAAGGGGGGGGGGGAAAGCATGCGTCACCTGCTTTCCTCCTGCCTAGTCCAGACGGTCATATTAGACTGGATATTGTCTGTGATTTTGGATATTGTACTATTGTGATTGATTTGGCATTAGTGTTCTTCTAGCTTATTGGTACTCAAATTGAAGTATGTCTTGTAGGCCTACTTGGCCTGAAACAAAAGGGTATTGGAGCAACCCTATTTCCTAGTTCTTAGCTAAAGAAATCGGTATCGGAAAAATCGGTTTTGGCAGGTCAGACCTTCATAAAACCGGTGGATCGGTATCGGCCAAGAATTTTGCAATCGGTCCATCTCTACTCACAACGGCTATTTTCACAATTTCTTCCTATAATATTCGACAATTTTAGAGGTATTACAATTTCCTTAAATTGTCACTTTAGAAATGTGCAGACACTCTCTATATATTAAACTTTAATATGTTGGTTTGTTTACTGTTGAGCGAGAAAACAATGTTTCACATTAAGCTAATCATCTGGGGACCCCCCAAAATAAGTGGTTCTCAACCCACAGGTTGAGAACCACTGTGTATAATAGAACATAAAACACAAATATAAATAGAACATAAAAATCGAACCTCTGTTCGAAGTGGAGCTGTGTGTGTGTGTGTGTGTGTGTGTGTGTGTGTGTGTGTGTGTGTGTGTGTGTGTGTGTGTGTGTGTGTGTGTGTGTGTATTGCAGTTGATGCTCAGGGCAGGCTAGACTCAACAGCACCTCTCTGGTCACCCAGGATCATGTGTACCGATTTTTGTGACATTTGAAGAAAATATGTAGGAAAAGGAGCAAAAAGTGTGTTTTGGAGAAAATTCAAGATGGCGGAAAATCTATCCTGGCGCAAATGGGTATTGGCCTATATGGGGAGATGCGTCTTGACCCAAGGAATCCAGGGAAAAAAGAATTTTAATTTTCCGATTTACCGACGGTTCAAGAGTTACGGGGCAAAACGTAAAGTGGGCCGTTATAGCGCCACCATGAGGCCGAGTGATGTAATTATTTTTCGATTCATTCTTAAAATCATTATGAATCTCCTCTCCGAGGTTTGAAACTGTAGCTCCTATGGTTTACGAGAGAAAAATACTTGAAAGTGATTTCTTGCATTGTCCCATTATAAGTCAATGGGGACAATTAAGCGTCGTTTTTTGCCGATTACGTCGGCATGGTAAGGCGGATCGGAACGAAAGGTAATAGAACACCATTCCCGGCCGAGCCGCACATTTTGATGTATATATTGCGCGAGTGGCGTAAATGGTGCGGCACTAGTTACGCGCCGAAGTTTAGGCTACATACACGGACGGAGACAGACAGACAGACAGACAGACCCACACACACGGCCACGTATAGTGAGCTTGTGTTCCACAAAGCTCCAAAAATAATTTCGAGTTGGGTTATTGTCTGGTTATGACTTGATGTCATACAGACAGTACATACAGTGCTCTCTGCTAGCAAATGCATAATCAGAATGGCATTGCATCTTTGCCACGGTGTCAAAGGTGGGTTAGTCCATTTCACCACACAGCACACACGGTATAGCTAAGACCTGACAGGCATGAGAATGGGTCTCTGTGAAATTGTTTGTGTCGTTGCTGCGCAATTAGTGTTCAATATTGATGCCAGCTTGTTTGTTTACAATGCTTCCCACCTCCCGCCGGCAGAACCTTGACGTCCATCTGTCACGCTGAGAGACAGCGAGGGAAGAAAGGAGGGAGGGTAAGGAGAGAGAAAGGGAGAGGACACCATTTACAAATATCGTTTGATGTCGGGTGAAAAATCGGTCCAAACCCGTTTTCAGTTAATGGAAAAATAAAACTTGCGTTCCAATGGATCCTATGTAGTTTTTACTTACTTATTAGTTATTATTGAGTCACAGACAGTCTCTATGTTTTTCGTTGGTTAAATATTTAGAGAACGCACAGACAGACTTTACCACTTTGATAAGAGCCCTGAAGTAAAAGTGTCAGGAGAAAATAAGGAAAGGGAAAGGGAGCAAGCAGAAACAAACTACCGGTACTGTAGAGGAGAGGAGGGGGTGAAGGGTAATGATGAGAGTGAGATAAAGAGGGACACCGAGCTTAAAATGTTTTTCAAGGTAAACCTCTCCTCCTTGGTAAATAAAAATTCCACACAATCCCTGAAGGCTCATTGGTCCTGTTGCACCCTGGTGCCCGATTGAATGCGTGTGTAATGTGTGTGTGTGTGTGTGTGTGTGTGTGTGTGTGTGTGGGGGGGGGGGGGGGGGGGGAGCGTTTTAAAAGCCATGCTTGAGGCAACAAGTGGCGGTCCTCCTCTTGCTCTTCATTTCCGTCTTTCTTCTCCCCCTCTCTCTCTCGTTTCTCAGAAGAAAGGATGCAGTAATTAGAGGGTAGACCAGGTGGAAGTACACGACTCAAGAGCCACGATGCCGGCTCCTCACCCCGCTCCGCTCGCCACCGCCGTGGGATGCGGAGAGAGGGAGGAACGGTTGGAGGAGGGGTGGAAGAGGGTGAGCGCGGCGGAGGAGAGTTGGAGATGGGAGGTGGGTGTTGGGGGGTGGGGGGAGGAGGGAGGGGCAGGGGTGTCGCACCAACTTTTGGGCCCTGGGTACTTTAACTATTGAAAAATAGCAGATATACAAACTCAGCGCGGCACCGAGTGCCGTGCTGCGAGCTTGTAGATCTGCTATTTTTTTCTTTCTTTTTTTAAAAAATATTTCAAATCCTTTAAAAAAAAAAAACTATGTTTCTATGTCAGTGGTGCTCAAACCTTTTCATGTGAAGGACCCCCAAAATTACATGTATTTGGCCACGGACCCCCTTCTCAAAATATTTAGTTCCAGGGACCCCCAGAAGCAAAATTTGAATTACAAATGTTTGCTTAAAAAACACATATATTTAAAGATTTGCACCAATTCTCATGACTTAGCAGATCTACAAGCTTGCAGCGTGGCACTCGGTGCCGCGCAATATGAGCTTGTATATTTGCTATTTTTCAATAGTTAAAGCATAAAATAATTAAGGCCTCTCCACCTTGGGCCCTAGTAACTCAGTCCCACTATTCCCCCCCTTGTGACGCCCCTGGGGAGGGGATATGTCAGGCTAAAAACAGAGAGGAGGAGGAGCAGCGGAGATGGGGAGCATATTGGGTCAAAGAAAATAAAATGTGTCATTTAGCCACAGAAAGGAGGACGGGTGCAGTCTGCTAGATGGGGGGGGGGCAGGAGCTGGGTGGGGGGTGGGGTTAGCTGTTAAATGAGGTGGGGGTCATAAGAGTGTGTGTGTGTGGGGTGGGGCGGGGGGGTTTGCCCACCGTGATACAAATGAGGGTACGCAGGCAGAGGGGGCCACCCACCCACAGAATGGCCAGCCCAACAAAGATGCTTCTGTCTTGGCCCTCTCCCCTCTTCCACAGACCTCCTTGAGTGGCTGGGATTCCATTAGCAAGCTGCAGGACCCAGGGTCTATTCACCCCATCCAGGTCTGCACTGCGAACACGCCGTGCACGCACACACGCACACACACGCGCACACACACACGCGCGCAGTCAGCGCACGCACGGCACACACACACCTTCATGTGAGCTACCATGCTATCACTACCACTCGCAAGCGCGCACACACACACACACACACACACACACACACACACACACACACACACACACACACACACACACACACACACACACACACACACACACACACACACACACACACACACACACACACACACACACACACACACACACACACACACACACACACAGGAGAGCACATACTTGCATTTATTCCCTCACTCACTCACAGACCCAGCAGCACTGCTAATTAATCCTCAGATTACCCAGCCAATTATTACCACACTTGTACTAATTAGAAATTATTTAAAGCATTTCCCAATTAGAGCTTACATGCTCAGTTGGGCAGGGAGTCTGCCTCGTTAAACCCGGCTGGTTTTACGGCAAGGAAAAATTAACGCGGTTTATTTACGCGTGTGTTACTTCCGAGAGTGCAAACATCGGCTACGTTTGCGCAGTCCAGGAGTGCAATTAACAACAAGGATTTTTGCAGTGCTCGGGAGTTCAATTAACACAGGACGTTGGCGGTGCACTTTTGCACACACGAAGGTTTTTAGGGTCCAACTGTGGCAATCAGGGCGAGGCAGAGGGGCACACGGACAGAGGAGCGGAAGAAAGATAAAGAAATGAGGCAACAAAAGGCGTGCTCCTTCACTGCAGCAGCAGCAGCAGCAGCAGCAGTACTGTAGCGTAGGTCCCCCTTGTTAGGGCCGGGGACAGTGATTAGCAGAGACCACAATAAGACCTGCCAGGAACACATGCCAATTAGGTTACCAGGAGAACCGTGGGCCCTCGTCACTATGGGAAACCCACTGCTCGTGCTCGCTCCACCAAAACCCGCTCCAGGGGCGTCAATTGGGTATGGCAGGGGTATGCAGCTGCCATACCCTGGGTCCAGGGGGGAAAATAAAAGTTACTTTTAAATATAAATCCATGAATGTCTCTTTGTCTATCTGTGCTGGTAATTATCTTGTTGAATTACAGTAAAATAACTATAAATGCAAAATTTAACAAAATGGTCACTTTAGTATTATAATTATACTCTCCACACTTGTATTCTCCCCAGCTTGACAAAATGGCATATTCCCAGGTTCCGCAGGTCAGCTGCACAGGTGCAATGCATTATTGTTAATTGTGGCACGTTTACTAACCTGCCAAGTTTAGCTGCATTTGACCGTGCAGCTAAACCATATCCAGCCCAAGAAACCGTAGAAACCGGAAATAATGTACTTCTTAAAATAAATGTATCATGCCTGTTGCTAAGGTATGGCAACATGACTGGTGTCTTGCGCGCGTGCAAGACACCAGTCATGTTGCCATATCGTAGCTTTTTCTGAACTGACGCCACTGCCCGCCACACCCCCCAATCCTGCGCACACACGCACACACGCACACAAACACGCACGCACACACGCACGCACGCACACACGTACGTGCTAGCTATCACCTTTCAGAACTCTCTTCTGACACGATGGCATGGCTAAGAGTTGGGAGCAAGAGAGAGAACAGAGAGAGGGAGAAGAGATGAAACCGCAGTGAAATGGATAGAATCGCTGAGGGGAGCGGGAGAGGAACGTCAGTGGCAATATAAGGAGGAGATAAGGGCAGGAGATCAACAATTACGTGCTAAAAGGGGTTAACTTGGAAGGAACCTGTGTGTGATTCATGGAGAAGAAGAAAAAAAAACATCATGCTGACCCAGGATTATTTGATATAATAATGTCGAGAGACGGAGAAGGAAAAAGGCGAGATGTGCCGTTGGCTGCAGCACAACAAACAAACAGGCTTGTTGTGCTGTGGATGACAAGGAGGACGTGGCTCGGGGGAGAATTATTAGCTGGGAGAATTACAGGCTCATCCATGGATGACATGTAAGCAGCGACGCACTCGAATGTATCACAACATTCACTCAACTGCGATGATGTTATCGTACCTCTGTGTAGTATTACTCGAGCTATATCGTTCAGATTTACACGCCAACATTCACAATGTCTAGGAACGCAACAACTGATGATAGCGGCGACCCAATGTCACCGGCAGCAGTGTCCGCAGGAGCTTCGACATGTTGCCCCCCCCACCAACACCACCACCCCCACCAAGTATCCCCCCCTGACAGAAGAGAGAGAGAGAGAGAGAGGAAGCTAGCACACTGCGGGCCCACGCCCCAAACATCAGCATTGTGATGTGATGGTTGAGAGATGGTTGATTAATGTGCACCGTCCTTGTTATTAAATAAACAGGGTGAATACACAAAATATATTGAATAAATTATAAAGTCAACCCCATCTCCCCGGCACCAGCCGGCTCATTAGAATGCATGAGGAAAACGATGTTCTGATTGCGACAAGAGTCACTCGTTAAGTCATGTTTGCCCCCCCCACCCCCACCCACCCCCCCTGCCAGAGGCCCGCTCCCTGCACGCTGTACCCCCTGCGCCCCAGCACGCTTACCCCGCTTCTACCCCCCCCCCCCCACACACACACACACGCCCCACACCAAATCCCCTGCTAAACTCCCACCCCCCCCTAAACATTAGCCCCTTCTCTGAGGATGTCACCAGCAAACCACTAACCCTCCACTCACCTCGGCTCTCCCCCCCCCACCCCGCCCCACCCTCCTCCTCCTCCTCTGCTGGGATCTGTGTCATCATTTTAATTAATTTCTAATCAGGCGAGAGTAAACTAATCAGGGGAGGCGTTAAACAATGACAGCTCTGCCTGCTCAGTCTCACGCTGTGGGGCCGTGCCAGGCTGCTCTGCATGCAGAGAGCAGCCTGCACGCTGATAAACAACTCAACTTAGACTAGGTTATCAACGCCAATCATCTCCGCAATGCCGGCTAGCGCGGATGGCAATCCACTAGGAGTGTGTGCGTGCGTGTGTGTGCGCAGGGGCGTCACACCAAATTCTGGGCCCTGGGTACAAGGATTCACTGTAAGCCCCCCAATGAATGTTAACTATTGAAAAATAGCAGATATACAAGCTCGCAGTGCTGCGAGCTTGTATAAATGCTATTTTTGAAAAAACGTGAAAATGTCAAGGACCCCCCAAGATGATATGTATTTGGCCATGGAAAAAATCTCAAAATGTTTAGTTCCAGGGACCCCCAGAATCAAAATTTGAGTTAAAAATGCTCGCAGCGCGGCACTCGGTGCTGCGCTGTGAGCTTGTATATCTGCTATTTTTCAATAGATAAAGTTATTAGGGCCCCTCCACCTTGGGCCCCAGTAACTCAGTCCCACTTTCCTACCCCTTGTGACGCCCCTGTGTGTGCGTCTGTGTGTGTGTCTATGCGCGCGCCTCATGCGTGTGCGCTGCATGCATCCATGCGGCGTGTTTGGAAAAGTGTCGAGGTTTGCGCAATATGTCATTATTGTCTCACATTTGCAGTTTTGATTGATTTCTATCTGGCCATTACATGGAATGTAAGGATACTCACATTGTGATTGAATAAAGATATCAGTGTGCGCGACGCGTAGATGGAAATGCAATGTAAATGAATGGAACGGATACATAAATAAAGCTAACCGCCCGCTGAATGCTATGTATCTGCACTGAACAGTCTTAGAATGGGAGCACAAAGACTGCAGTTATCTGTAGGCGGCCAGATCCCGCCAAGGCTGAGACCATTGTGAGAAACAGACAGACTGAGGGAGAGAGCAGCAGAGAGAGAGAGTATGAGAGAGAGAGATAGACAGAGATATTGAGAGAGACAGATAGAATATAGAGACAGCGAGAGAGAGGGAGAGAGAGAGAGAGAGAGAGGGAGAGAGAGAGAGAGAGAGTAAGAGTTTTGGGCAATACAATACATTAACCAGAGACAATGTAACAAGAGAGCCTTGATTAACCTCTTCAACACTTTCCCCTTTGCCTAAAGCCAACACTGTCTCTCCTCTCTCTCACACACGCACACACGCAACCAACCACACACACACACACACACACACGCAACCAACCCCCCCCCCCCCACACACACACACACACACACACACACACACACACACACACACACACACACACACACACACACACACACACACACACACACACACACACACACACACACACACACACACACACACACACACACACACACACACACACACACACACACACAATTTCTTCAACTATACTCAAAATAAGTGAGTCACAAAAAGGAAATTATAAGTCCATGATTGCATGACAATGCCACTGATGACAGACGCTGGTGTCTTGGCTTTAATGATCACCGTCCCGCAGGAGGTGAAGGTGTCATCAGGGAGATTCAAAGAAAGATTGACCATGAATCTGCATTCTATGCCAAACCGCTCAGCCTTACCGACACTGTGGTGCAAAAAGCAAGGCCTTTTGCCACAATACACAAGACGTTTATGAAAATACGCAAATGTTTGTCGACCAACATGTTGCAGTCGCCAAAGCAAAAGAAATAGCTTTAGATTAAGGACATGTATGTGTGTGAGAGAGAGAGAGAGAGAGAGAGAGAGAGAGAGAGAGAGAGAGAGAGAGAGAGAGAGAGAGAGAGAGAGCGGACTCACTCGCCTTGGGTTGTGTGATCTTATGAGAGCTTTCATGTCTCTTTCTTCACAGGTTCTTTGTTAGTGAACCTGATCTGTCCTCCTGCCGGCGCCATGGGAACCAAGGTGACCGTTGACCTGCAGGCCAGAGACCACCGCCAGATCACATGACACACACACACACACACACACACACACACACACACACACACACACACACACACACACACACACACACACACACACACACACACACACACACACACACACACACACACACACACACACACACACACACACAAGATACATAAATGAATTGACACAACACACACACGAGATACATATATGCATTGACACAACACAACACACACAAAACACTACTTAAAGGTGTATTCAGTGATAATGAAAGTGGCCGGGGGTCATCTTGTTCCTTACTGGCCTTACAGCGTGGAAATGTTTCGTTTTTTATAGATTTTTTACACCATTATAATGTTCTTGTTTTGATTATTAGACCCAATCACTGAATATCGCCAGGCCTACGTCTCCAGCTTCAGGATATGTATGATACAGATTTACTACGAGACTGTGGCATTTTATGAGTTCAGTAGTTTACAATCTAGGCATTTAGCAGACGTTCTTAATTCAGAGTGACTGTGGTTCTCAAAACTTTTATTTTGACCATCATAACATACTCTACCCTGATTTGCCACCTCTGAAAACTGAATCTAGCTATGCTCGCAACACGGGCCACGGTGGAAGTCCTTATATGGTCAGCACACATTCTAGTGAGGAGAATGAATGGAAAATGTACCAATTATATTTTTATTTGAATGAAATACAATCACTGAATATACATGCACACACACACAGCTCTGTGTGTGAGTGTCCATTTTTTAAGCTCCAACATCTGCAATTTTCCAGGCTCTGAAGCGAGGCCTACATCTTGGCAAAAAGCGTATTTATACACGCTTATATCTAAATTTGTTGTACGCCCAGGGTCGCATTGGTAGAGCTTTGCGGTATGCTTAATTAAATTAACTCAAAAATAGCACGGCTCACTTCACAGATGAGATTTTTCACTTTCTGTGCACCGAAACATCTGCACGGGACAACTTTTTTGCACTGAGGAAGGGCCATGAGAAACGCAGTGTTTGTGACAATATCACACGTGGCTCAAAATGCGCCGAATATCTGAGGGGGAAGAAGAAAAGACATTCTAGACAGTGACAGTTTGTGTGTGTGTGTGTGTGCGCGTGTGTGTGTGCGCGCGCATGTGTGTGTGTGTGTGTGTGTGTGTGTGTGTGTGTGTGTGTGTGTGTGCATGTGCGTGTGTGTGCGTGCACGTGTAAGAGTATGGTGGGGGGGGGGGGGGCAAACCCCCCTCCTCCCTCCTCCATTCTACCTCTCTCCTTGCCCCTCTTTGCCAAGTATTAGGATCCCTTTTTTTGCCAAGCGCTTCTCCCTGGGATAGAATGAGGATTGCGGAGGTGGGGAGAAGCTGAAAAACCCTTTCCACGACGTGTCAAACAACACTGGAATCCAAAAATGCGAAGAGGGAGAGAGAGAAAAAAAAAAAAGGGTTAGAGGCAGATTTTCTTGCGGGGAGAAAGAAACTGTCACATCATCAGATTGGTTATTCTAAGTGGAGGGATGCGGGTACGGGGGCGGGGAGGGGAGGGGAGGGGAGGGGAGGGGAGGGGGGCGGAGGGGTGGCAGGGGCTTCCAGGGCTGGCAGGATCTGGCAGCCGCACGCGAAAAGGCAGCATTTTCCACTAAAATAATCAGTCAGCCCCCGGGCAAACGGAAGAGGAGGAAGGGAGAGAAAGAGAGGGATGGAGTTAGAGAGGCAGAGAGAGAGAGAGAGAGAGAGAGAGAGAGAGAGAGAGAGAGAGAGAAGAGGTTAGGGGATTGTAGGGTTAGGAGATGGGCTGGGTGGGTGAAGGAGGGAGGGGGGGGGGGGTTGAGAGAACGCGAGCGAGGGATAGAAGGGAGGGAGGGATAGACGAGAGAGAGAGAAAGAGAGAAAAAAGGGAGAGAATGTGTGTGAGAGAGAGAGAGAGAGAAAGAAAATCTGGGAAGCTGACCAAGGAAATCCAGCTTCTCAGATATGCAGCTGTGGAATTAAAATTGGTATAAAAAAAGAAAAAGAAAAAAAGGAAAGAGAAACAAGAGAACAAAAATATACTTCACACTTCTCAAGCCTATTGAGGGGGGGGGGGGGGGGGGTGCACCACACAGTGCTGGCACCGATACCTCAGGCACAAGGGGGTAAACATCTATTCTCCTCGCATCCACTCTGCATGGGTCTCCCATCGCAGGCTGTGATGGGAGGGTAGTGTTTTTTGGGTGAGGGGCCTAAAGCCTGATTTATACTTAGTTGTGCGCCGGCGCCTTGCTCTGAAAATAGCCAATCTACAAGCTCACGACGCACCGTGCTGCAATGTGTTGTGAGCTTGCAGATCAGCAATTTTTGTGCGCGACACAAGAGTGCAGCTAATTATAAATCAGGTATAAGGTGTGCGTGTGTGTTGTGTTGTGGGGGGGGGGGGGGGGGGGGGGGTGGTCCTCATTGGTCTACAGAGTGAGAGACAGAAGACAAGAAACGCCCCCCTCCCCCCCAACTCAATTCCGACATGTCGTGTCCCCCCGAGCGCAGAGCAGTGCAAACAGGGAGAGGCATTGATTCGCGATCAAACGCCCGGGATCGTCGTCACACGTATTCAATAATAATAACAACAGCCCTCACAATCAAAAGCGCTCTAAATATACGGTACCTCCACTTCAGGCCAGGATTAGGGGTCTTTCTCTTCACACATTTGTGTTGATGTGCTGCATTACGGAACAAAGGCCCATCAGAATCGAAAACAACCGCGAAGAGAGACAGATAAAAACGACAAATCAATTAATTTTAAAACGTGGAAAAATCAATTGTTCGAGCAATGCCGCGCCGAAGCATGAATAGTTCACTGTGAGGAAATGCTGCGCGGGCCAGTATAAGGTTCGATGCACAGTAAAATCCTTGGTATAGTGTACTACAAATGCGGGTTCATTTAGTTACATTTTGTACACTCTCAGAGTAATAAAAGGATAAATTACCATTAAGGATTGTACGTTGTGTCGTGCAGGCAGAGTCTAGTCACACTCACATACTCATACATATTACACATTCATGAGTGCACACACACGCGCACACACGCACACACACCATTTCCTTAATCCGCTAACCTGGTCAACGGATGGCTAATATCACAAGTTCTATTAACCATATTGTAGATGAGTCATTTAAGCCACAGCGAGACGGAGATGCACAGGGAGAAAAAGGCCTCTGGCAGAGGCTTCTATTCAGTGTTTTAACTCATCTTATTGCATTCAGTCTACCCAGGGCAAGTCAAGGTCCTGCAGACCCCGAGAAGAGGGAGGCTTGTTGTGTGGGAGGGATGGTGGGTGGGTAGACACACACACACACACACACACACACACACACACACACACACACACACACACACACACACACACACACACACACACACACACACACACACACACACACACACACACACACACACACACACACACACACACACACACACACACACACACACACACGAAAGAAATCCACTCATAACAGCACAGCAGCACTCCTGTCTTTTCCCATTGTTAAACAACCTTCGGAGCCAAACAAGCCTTCCACCCCGATAAAACACAGATATGTCTAAAAACGATGGCAACATTGTGTCCCCGCGTTGAATGATTCCATTTGTCCTTTCTTGTATACCTTCCTTTTCTCTGCTCTTCCTTCTCCTTTTCCCCCCTTCTCTCCCTCCTTCCTGCCATAATTCCCTTTATTATTGCGGCCCTTGATTCAAGCTGAACTGGATAAACTTCTTGGCCCGCTCTCACGGCCCGGGTTCGCTGAATAACAGGGGTTCAGATTTGGACAGAGAGATCATGAGATCACATCTCCTCAGTGACTTTACCTTTAGCACTAGCAGAGTGTGGCATGGGCATCAGTGTTGTTAAGTAACTAAGCACATTTACTTAAGTAATGTACTCAAGTGCAATTTTGAAGTATTTGTACTTTACTTCAGTATTTCCAATATCGAATTTTACTCCTACTCCACTACATCTCAGAGGCAAATATTGTACTTTTAGTCCACTACATTTATTTGAACACTTTAGTTAGGCTACTTTTACGATTTTGATTATTATTACAAAACATACATTATCTACTTCAAGTTCAGCCCTATATACATTTCAGCCATTTGATCTTTTGAAAATAGACGATCTACAATGCAACGCATTGAGAGCTTGTAGATCGGCTATTTTCAAAAGATCTTTATATACATTTGAAAACTTGAAATGGGACATTCTGCATAATGAGTACTTTTACTTTTGGTACTTTAAGTACATTTTGATACCAATACTTTTGTACTTGAATTCCGGACTTCTCCTTGTATCGGAGTATCTCTAGTCTACATTGTGGTACTGATACTTTTACTTAAGTAAGAATTTGAGTACTTTTTCCACCACTGATGGGCATACTGTATAGTGAAAATGTATACAGCATCCTGTGCACGCACACACACACACACACACACACACACACACACACACACACACACACACACACACACACACACACACACACACACACACACACACACACACACACACACACACACACACACACACACACACACACACACACACACACACACACACACACACACACACACACGCCCATCTATTTCCCATCCTAGTCCTCTCTACCCTCTCTCTCTCTCTCTCTCTGCTCAGCAGAAGCAGCTGTGGAGGAGCAGAGATAACTCTTAACTTTGTTTTGACACTTTTGATTAAGGACCATTGAAGGAACACCTGTATGGCGGGAGGGAACAATGCGCCGGGCCCGTAGAGAGATTGATTTTGTGCATTAGAGAAGCAGCCTTTGTCTAAAGCCACAAGGCCCTTTGTTATGCTAACCAGCCGTGGAAGATTTCCAATTCAATTTCACCTGAACGCTGGTCAGCCGCGCGCTCCATTGTATGGCGTCCCTCGGGCCCCGGCGGGCCCCCCCCCCACCACACCGCACCACCGCCACCCCCCTCCGCCGCCACCCCTGCCTCTCCCCTGTCGTCTCTCAAACTGCAATTTAGCCACCGAGAAGTGTGTGTTTGTGTGTGTGTGTGTGTGCACATGTTATGTGTGTGTGTGTGTGTGTGTATAAGTTGTGGTGGTGGGGGCGATAGGAAGGGGTGAGGGGAGGATCTAGATTGACAGGCGGCTGGATACTCTGCCATGATATTCCCAGTGTCCTGTCCTTGTGTGTGCATTGGGCCGCGGGAGAGGATCACAGTGAAATGAGATGATATTAATTATCCTAATCCTGATCGCTCTCTCTGGAAACTCGGTATCCACTCCGTTCCGTCTCAGGAGAGGAGCCGGTACGGTCAGGAGAAGAGAATGTCAGGGAAAGAAAGAAAGAAAATAATAAATAAATAAAAAGCTAATTGAAAGCCGACAAATTCTGTGGAGGATACTTCACAACAAGCTCTGCCTGCTGAATGCGGGAGAGACTCGTCTTTCTTTTGTCCCTCCCTCTCCAATCGTCCACTCTCTTCTTTCAGGGCGTCGATCAGTTCATTTTTGGTTTTGGTGACAATTGGAATTCGAAAAAAAGAGAAACAAATGCATACATGTTGTAGTTTGAATTTCGTATTTGGCTTGTGTGAAGTTAATCGAAAATACTCCACAACTTTGTTCAACATAAACAGACGCACACACTCGCACACATAAACACCCAAGCGCGCGTGCACACACACATGCACACGCAAAGCACAGCCAAGGAGAGAGAGAATTTTTGAAATCATTACTCATGTATTGTCAAATTTATTTTCTGATAAAACTATACGGGGAGGCCTTTTTAATTGAATATTTCTCCAATAGAGCAGATGATAATTGAACCAGAAGGAGGAGGCAGGCTGCATGAATAGGCCTGTATTACATAGAGATTTGTATTAAGATCAAGTCCCTGCAGTGTTGAGGCGGCACAATGCCCGGCCCTAACCGTTTACTGTGATATATGCATTAAGGAAAACTTCTCAGCTCACTCATGGTCCCTCATTATGCCTGATGATTGCATTATTTTAGTGATGTCACACTCTGGTGGGCTGATTTGATAACACGATTCTGAAGACTAGGAGCTATTAATTAGTTATACGTTTATACACTGTATATATCATCACAGTTTGGTGTGAGTTGCTTAGAGAAGTGCATCTTCTAACAGTTCACCAGTGTGTGTGTGTGTGTGTGTGTGTGTGTGTGTGTGTGTGTGTGTGTGTGTGTGTGTGTGTGTGTGTGTGTGTGTGTGTGTGTGTGTGTGTGCGCGCGCGCGTGCGCGCGTTTGCGCTATTCTTAGGACAGAAGGAGGATGGTTTGGCGCCATAAGTGTCTGTCTATCATAACATTTAAGCTTAATCAGAAATAATCAAGCTGAAACCTAACAATCATGGAATATGCTACATATGGAATATGTAGGAATGGAAATTGCAGTCAATTATGAAGATAAATACATTCTCAACAGAAAGGTGGTACTAATTTGTAGCAGTAGGCCAATATCCAAATGGACCCTTACAGATTTGACACTCCTAGAGTTACACAATCTTTACTTGCACCCTCAAAGTAAATATGAGCAATACAGTAAATGGTATAGCTAAGCTCTTTCTGTACATACAGAACATGTGTTATTTCTTTAGACTAGAGTGTGTGTGTGTGTGTGTGTGTGTGTGTGTGTGTGTGTGTGTGTGTGTGTGTGTGTGTGTGTGTGTGTGTGCGTGCGTGTGCGTGCGTGCGTGCGTACGTGAGTGAATGCATGCGAGTTCACCTGGCTCGCCAACACATTCTTATGTTCAGAGGGTGCGGATATTTAGGGTGTTTATTTTGATAAGGTGAGACTGTCCTATCTCTGTTGCCCCAGTCTGTGGATTAACACGTTAATACGAACCAATCTCAGCTGACTAATCCCGTCTCCTAATGAATGGCATCATAGACGAGTCACCCCCGCATTCCCCACCAATCCTCAGTCAAAAGAAAACAATCCGTCCAGGTCCAGACATACACGAACAACATCACAGGAACTCTTTAATGGAGCGTGGTTTTAAAACATTATAAATACTGGAGGCTTAATACATCCAAGACAAACAAGACAAATCATGATATTTGCATTCGTTGATGACTGCAGAGAGAGTGGACAGTCACAGAGAAGGAGCTCAGATACTGATTCAGTAGAACAAGGGTCTTCAACAGGGGGTCCGGGACCCCTAGGGGGTCCTCAGAGTTACTGCAGGGGGTCCTTCAAATCTTTGTTTGATAGAAACCTTTTTCTCCTTTTTTTATATTAACCACTTGAACCCTAACGTCCATATTCTGAGAACTTTAGCCCGAAAATAGCAGATCTACAAGCTCCAGGCATTGTGAGCTTGTAGATCGCTATTTTCTGCAAAGAGGTTTGGTGTAGAGGGGAAAAAAGAGCACACTAAGTACAGAGTGGAAGGTCAAGTTTATTAAGTATTGACGGTTCAAGTGGTTACATATCTGATAACGCAAATTGACATGAATTCAAAATACACTGATGATTGTGCTGTCAAACGATGAAACTATATGGAATCTGGGGGTCCCTGCTTCATCTCTCTCTCTCAGCTAAGGGGTCCTCGGCCTGAAAACGTTGAAGACCCCTGCAGTAGAACAATGGTTCTCAACCTGAGGGCCGGGCCCACTGATGGGCCACGAGGATATCGCAGGTGGGCCCCCAAATACTGCATTCGTAGATGCTTTGGTATATAAAGGGAGCGCACAGGTGGATCTTAGCAGAGGCCACACACAAAGCGGAAGTGCCTCTCTCCTCGTTTTGTCTGATGAAGTATCGCTTTTGACCGCGACGGAGGTGCGCCGTCTCAAGCGACCTTGAGCCACGAGAAGCAACACAGAGCGAGCTAAAGCGAACGAGTTGCTGTGCCGAACGTTGTGAAGGTCGCTTGAGCCGACCGTTCCAGTTGTGTCCTGATATAGGGACAGAATAGAAAGTAATGTTTTGGCGATAGTTTTTGGCTACTGGCCAATCACAGCATGTGTCCTGTTAAAGGGATATTCCACTTTCAAAAAAACTTTTGGTTATTTTATCATCTAATCAGGCTTTTATGAACACCCTGAACAGTTTTTAATTGGCTTGATTCAGTATTTAGATATTTGATGTAAATGCCATCAGTCCTCCTCCTGCAGGACGCCTCCCCATACACACCCATTGTAACTTCAAACTCCATTTTAACTACTAGAAGCTGGGCCGCCCTTCGGGCGGCCCAGCGTCTAGTCGGCGACCTGGCCAACTCGGAACAATGTAAATAGGGAATGAATGCCCCGCCCTTTAATGCAAACCCCATTATACCTGTTTTCATAGGACCCGTTTTGACCATCTGTCTGCCTGTGTCCATTTTATGTCCATATATGGAGATCACTACAGAAAAAGAATCAATGAATACATGAAGCTAGTTAGCATTTGTTTTTGTTTTTTAGGTTTTTTCAGAACTTTGATTATATTGTGTTTTTTCTAGATAGATATCCATTTGCATTTGTTATATTGTTGATGATGTACTGACATATTATCTTGTTTATTATTGTGATGTTATCTGCTTATTGTAAGTCGCTTTGGATTAAAAGCGTCTGCTAAATGCCTAAACTGTAAACTGTAAACTGTTATAGTTCTGGGTCCATTTTATGCCCATATATGGAGATATCTGTCTATCTGCGTGTTGCAGACACAGTGCCGGTTCCCCCTTTAATGCAAACCTCATTATGTTGTCATAGGACCCGTTTTGAACATCTGTTTGCCTGTGTCCATTTATGCCCATATATGGAGATATCTGTATCTGTCTGTCTGCGTCCATTTTATGCCCATATATGGAGATCTTTGACCATCTGTTTGCCTCTGTCCATTTATGTCCATATATGGAGATATCTGTATCTGTCTGTCTGCAATCCATTTTAATGCCCATATATGGAGATATCTGTATCTGTCTGTCTGCGTCCATTTTATGCCCATATATGGAGATCTTTGACCATCTGTTTGCCTCTGTCCATTTATGTCCATATATGGAGATATCTGTATCTGTCTGTCTGCAATCCATTTTATGCCCATATATGGGGGCATTCATTTTATGCCCATATATGGAGAACGCGCGTGCCCGTGGCATTCATTTTATGCCCATATATGGAGAACGCGCGTGCCCGTGGGACGAACGGTTCTCGAGATACGCGGATTACATACATACACACTCACAGAGATTTTTTGTTGACTCATGTGGCGTACGTGATGTCAGAGCCTTTTATGAAGTGATGTCACAATGAGTCAGAGCTTTCGCCGATTTCCTCCGGAACAGCCTGATGTCAACAATCAACCCCGCATAAGGAGATTCCGAACGTTTCGCGCCGGTTCGGGAAAACCGCGCGTCGGGTCGGGTCGAGACCCGGCACTGCACTCCGTGCCGCGGCGGGGAACGCGCGTGCCGAATCTGAAGCCGATGGGACGAACGGTTCTCGAGATACGCGGATTACATACACGCAGACAGACAGACAGACAGACACGCAGAGACTTCTCGCATTTATAGATAGATGATAGATTTACAGTATTAAAAACACCCATTATTTTTTTCTGGTGACTCATAATACCCTCCTAATACATGAGCAGGCCGTTATTTTTAATACATTTTTATTTAAGATTTATTAAAAATAAAAGAAAAAAGTTATTTAAAAAAACAGCCTGCTCACGTATTAGGAGGGTGTTTTTAATGAATCTATCGTGGTTAAAATGGAGTTTGAAGTTACAATGGGTGTGTATGGGGACTGGGGAGGGACCCAGGAGGAGGAGGGCCTGGTAACATTTACAAATATCTAAATATTGAATCAAGCAAATTAAAAACTGTTCAGGGTGTTCATAAAAGCCTGACTATTAGATGATAAAATGACCAAAAGTTTTTTTGAAAGTGAAATATCCCTTTAAGGAGCAAGTCACTATAGATAGAGACATCAGCTAAATGCCTAAAACAAAACACATTTGAATGAAAAGAAGTGAAAACAAATAATAAATAAAGAAATTACATTAAACTTCACCATTATCTCCAAGTGTACTACATCATTCCTATTGTACTAAATAATTCTGTTTAGTGTCAGATATATACAAAAAAATCTAACATTCATCTAACATTAAACTCAGCCTTTTTTTTACGTTTAAATTATTGTCGCAATATGATATTATCATCACAATATCAATGCCCGAGGTATTTGGCCAAACATATTGTGATATTTGATTTAGTCCATATCGCCCAGCCCTACTTCAGGCCCACCACCACCCCGTATCCCATCAATCTCTCACAGCCACTGCTGCTCCAACCCATGGGAGGACTCATGCAGACCAGTTGATTAAAAATCACTTAGAGGCAAACACAAACAAAGCTGTCAGCCTTCTGGCTTGCCCTTGGGATCAGAGAGAGAGGGAGGGGGGGTATGGATGGAATGAACAAGTATAGTCAGAGGGGAGGGCAGAGGGAGATACTAAGCAGGCAGAGTATATTAGATATGAAAGTTGGGCAAATGTCTCAAGCTGGGATGCTTCAAATGGCAGATTAATGCCTATGGCTGCCTCAAACTTTTACATTTCAAGTCTCCCCTTAACTCTGACAGTGTACAAATGGAACCAAATGGACCCATTAGGTTCCATTTGTATGCTGTTAGAGTTACAGACTTGTATGGGTCTGCTATAAGTGTACAGCAGTGGTTTTCAGCCCTTTTCATACCAAGATCCAAAAATAAAAGTAAAGGCCCATTCCCACAGTGCCAGATAAACACATAACAGATATCTGTCTCCATTCAAGTGGAAGGTAAGATACAGATAAAAAAATATCTGTCACAGATATTTTTTATCTGTTTATCTGGCCCAGTGGGAATGGGCCTTACATCAGTAAATCAGTTCTCATCAACTATGCAACTTAATTTTAACCAAGATCTTGTGACAGTCACATACAGTATACTGTATTTTAGTAGTGCTATGGAGTATTTCAATGAGATGAATACTACTGACTGCTAAAGGTTATTAGTACCATGCACACAGCAGGAATATTGTATGTGTATGTCTATTATCAAAATATCTTACAAAATGTTTTAATGACATTTTCAGGTGGGTTCCTTGGGGGGTCCTCTCCAGTTGATTAGCTTTTGTTGCATGTCACGTGACAGCTGACCAGATGGCACCATGAATTGCCATTATACAGTAAGTTAGGGAATTATGTTGATATAAGACCCTCATAAAAACGTAAACATATTTTTCATACAGAATTCTGTGAAGATTTTTTTTTAATGATTTTATGATGAATGATCCACCCGAACGCTTGGGTCGAAAGGTAAAACTCAAGGTCGCAATCAAGGTCAAGGTCAAAATGACATTACATGTTGGATAAGGACATGGGAGCATTTTCTATTTTTTTTAGAAAAGATCATGGTAGATGTGCAGAGGTGATGGACATCGATGTGTCACATACGGTATTCCTGTTCAAAATCAGCTATTTCCAGGGATTGATAAATTATAAATTAGGCTTTAAAAATCAGATACTGTTGAGAGAACAGAGGGGGACATGTTGTGAGATTGTAGATCGGCCATTTTCAGCGCATAACAAATCACCCGATAACAAGACTTGTTGTCGGGCACAAACAGAAACAGAAATGCCCTACTTCATAATACAGTAGTGTCGCACAAAAGTAGTAAAATTGCATATCTACTGTACAAGTTTGACCACATGATGTTTGTAGATCGTCTATTTTCACACACTATTTTCTTTTTCTTTTTTTTTCAATAATATTTTTTTATTGCTTTTCGTTTTTTTTAACCCATCAAGACATGTGGGCTTGATTCTAAAAAATGTCTTTTAGGTTTTCTAAAAAAAACGTGTTATATCAGTGGTGCTCCGCATCCCAAAATATTGTGTCCCACAGACCCCTCCAGAAGCAAAGATTTGAGTTACAAATTTATAAAGAAATATAATATTCAATGATTTGCACAACTTTTCAAGATTTTTCAAAAATAGCAGATCTACATGAGCTTTTACTGCAGATGTGACACAGATGCTTTCCAGGTCTGGGTTAAATAATAGAAATGGTTTTGAACATACAAGATTTCTATCCGAGACCAATGAAAACCACTGGGTCTGGGAAGGCATCCCTCTGGTACAAATTACATGTGTCAGCACATGATGACCAGCACCCAATGTGCTGCAAACAGTAACATATTGCATGCTACATACACTCACACCAACATGCACGCATGTGTGCTGACACACATGCGCGCGCGCGCGCACACACACACACACACACACACACACACTCTGACAGAAGCACACAGCTGACACTGACAAGGTTAGGGCAGCATCGTTTCAACGGTCTTCTGCTCTTCACTTCATTACCAGATGGTAGTCCCTACTTACTGGCTCACTCTAACACTCTCTCTCACGCATACACACACGGTTCTCTCCCTGTCGGTTCCTCTAACCTTCTATCTCGCACGCACGCACGCACGCACGCACGCACGCACGCACACACACACACACACACACACACATTCTCACATAACTTAACTACTTAGGACCTCTGACTAATGCTGAACGTTTTAGGACCACCCTTTCTAGACATTGTAGAAACATATGCTTTACACCCCTGAACATGAAAAAAAATCTATTTTAATACTATCACCGCAGATTTAAAGAAGGGAACATTCTAGACATTGTCATTTTTACTGTACTTGTTAGGACCACTCTTTCTAGACATCGTAGAAACATATGCATTACACTCCTGAACATGAAAAAAAATCTATTTTAATACTATCACCTCAGATTTAAAGAAGGGAACATTCTAGACATTGTCATTTTTACTGTACTTGTTAGGACCTTCTAAAAAAGGGGGACCTTTAGAGAGAGTTCACTTCTTGCCTTTTGGGTGTCTTACTGGTGTTATAGGTTCAGCTACCCAGCAGTATAAAGTCATTGTGAAAACTTCCACTGCTATCTATGGCAACATTCCAATGTCTCCCCCACTCTGAGTACAAAGGGACCTGTTAGGGTTAATTTAACCTCTCATCATGAGACTTGGGGTTCATTTGGTTCCATTTGTACAATGACGGAGTCCCTGGAATCCACTGTTAAAATGTGCATAACATAACATAGCAGTAGCACTGAGCAATACATGCTTTAAGCTACCAACAACCCAGCCCACCTGTCACAGTTGTCAGTTACTATTATTATTTTTTTTAATTAAATGTTTGTCATACTGGCACAGTTCAACAAAGAAATAACATTCTAGTGGAATTAAGGAGATATACTTGACTTCATTGTTGCTTCCACTTCTGCAGGCAGAGTTGAGTTGGCTATACAATCAGCCACTAATTAGTGATTAGATGCACCTGTGCATCTGCTCACAGCAGTGTCACTGTGATTAGTGGGGGAGGGGAGTGTAACACACAAACAGGCAGACAGGTAGGCAGGCAGAGATAATGCCTAGTGCTGTCCTGAACAGGACAATTGTAAATCACCTGGTGTCCTGTCATATTGATTTAGGATTGTCTTCACACTGTTTTAAGGCAGTGTTTCTCAAACTTTAGAATTCCAATGTCTCCCCCACTCCAAGTACAAAGGGACCTGTTAGGGTTAATTTAACCTCTCATCATGAGACTTAGGGTTCATTTGGTTCCATGTGTACAATGTCAGAGTCCCTGAAATCCACTTTGAGAACCACTTGTTAAAATAATACAATATAAATATTAATACATAACAGCTTGGCAGTAATAGCAAAATAATGGTTGCTGGTAAATATCCATCATTCCTTACTTGATACTTGATGCATGTCATACAGCCCATAACAGCATCATGGCACATACTGTAAATCAATTGATTTAGGATCTTTATAGCAGCTCTAATTGTGTTGTTGGTGATTTCTTTGCTAGTTGTTTTTATCGCTCTGACCTGTGGACACTGCACTATTAGGTTGTTTTAGTAGTTTGAGTATTTCTTCTTGTGTTTGACTTGATAGTGAGATACTTGTTGCATTATCTGGCATTGACTGTTATGGTAACTTTGATCTGGGCACTGTATTATATTGATAGTTGCGCTGTAGGACACTTTTATATATTATTCATTCCCTTTCTTAATGCACCTTGCTCTTACTGTACTTACTGTACTCTATTTTTTCTTTTATCTTTTCATACTACTCTGTAACTTTGTAAAAAACCTTATACTGCTGTGCTGCCGCTGGGCAACTGACTTTTCCCCTTGGGATAATAAAGGTATCTATCTATCTATCTATGATAACAATAATGTATGTGCATTTATAGCTTTAGGGACATACAAGGACAAAACAGTCAAATGCCAAAGCACCCGCTCAGCAGTCTGCTGTCAATCAGGCAGGTGCGTGCATGTGTCCCTGTGCACGACCTTGCCCTAAGGTAATCAAACAATACAAATTGCAGCACCTGAGCACCTGATAAACATACTACAATACATCAATCTGCAGTCCAAGGCAGATTTTGGTTTCAGAAAATGATTTGAAAAATGCTCCCTTCAAATGTTCTGGGTACTAGCTATAATCACTGTTGCAGGTCCCCCAGCAGCAATGTTTCACCATGGCCGTAATAATGTAATATAAATGTTCTTGATATTAATTTGCCTATATACCCTGCCTATATGGGAGCGAACCTTGGGTGGAAGTGTTTTGCTACGCTGTCGTCCAATCCTCACAGTTAGGGGGAGGGATCAATCATGCAAAAATCAAGCACGGCGCGTTGTGAGCTTGTAGATCGGCTATTTTTTGGCAAAGAGATTTCGTAGAGAATGAAAAAAGACAGTATCAAGTACATACAGTATATTATAAGTACCTTTTACCAATTATAGAGGGTTTAAATGGTACTGGATATGCAGCTTGGCAAATAAAAGGTGAATTGATCCCAGTGCATGACAGAGGATGGTATCACGATAAATTAAATCTCCACAATATGATTGTGAGTCCGGCCAGGAGTCAACCCATAGAGCCTAGTTCTTCCATGCGCCAGAGTTGCGCTGCCCCCAATCCCGGCAGAGTAGTTCCCGTGCAGCACATTGAGTGACCCTGGTCTTTCCCTAATAGGACTGATCGTGGCTGGGTCACCTGGGCGAGGGTGTATGATGTTGCGAGACCCGATACACCCGTCGACCCCAGGCTACATCACTGATGAAACGTCCCAGTTGCATCCTTGTGATGTTTTTTTTCATTGAGTGGCCCTCCACAATATTTTTTTTTTTTCTCATTTGGCCCCTTGGAGAAAATAATTGCCCACCCCTGCCTAAGGTGTTCAGCAGTAACACTGTCCAAACCACAAGCCTTGCTATTGTCTAGCTTCTTAATGGCAGTGAGCAGACACATGAGTGGATTTGACTACCATATTTGGAGATGAGTTGACATTATCAATTGTAACATCATTACCTCTGATACAATTACGGATGCCCCCGAGCACCTTCCTAGGAAGGTCCTCGATGCACGTCCCACTGGGAGGAGACCCCGTGGCAAACCTAAGACCAGATGGAAGGATTATATCTCCAGACTGGCCTGGGAACGCCTCGGTATACTCCCAGAGGGAGTGGAGGAAGTTGCGCAGGATAAGGAAATCTGGAAGTCTCAGTTGGAACTGTTACGCCCGCGACCCGATTCCGGATAAGCGGTTGAAGATGGATGGATGGATGGACAATTAAAAAGATTAAAATAATTCTCTTGCCACACTTTAGCAATCTCGTCCTGTCCACAAACACCCTCGATGTCAGCAGGCAGAGAGGTTCTACTGTTATTCATGACCTTGACCTCTTTCCAGAAGTCAACATGGCTGTTTATTTGCAGTTTTCTATTAAGTGAGTTAGCCCTCATTGTGTCCTCCTTTGTTTTAATAAAACGAAGAGCTTTTAATTTTTGCATTTGTTTGCATTGATAGAGGGGGACAGCTTTCCCATGCATGCCATTTCTCCAACAAGCTATATGTTTTAATGAAGTTATCCCATCCTCTTTCCTGATTCCATAGATCCTGCACTATGATCATTGCACTAGATGTAAAAGGAGTCATATAGCCCAGAGGATCATACACTAATGGCTTGACACTATTTTTTTTAATATTCCTCATTGTAGGCTGATGGTAAATAATGGACTTATAACTGCTTATGACTCAGTATGTCAGAGCAGTTCCACTGGAGGCCTAGTGTTAGCTCTTTGGGGTCTCCTCCATTCTCTGATAGCCACGGTTCACTTTTCGGATCTGGCGAGAGATGGTTTATTGCAGCTGTGTCATTGCTAGCCCATTATCTGATGTCAAACCCACCACCAGCAAGTAAGGGTCTCATTTTCGTCAATTAGGGACTTGGCTTTGTGAGATGAATGGGAATTTTAAAGGCAATTATCCACATAAGAACTATGTTGGGTTTCTGGGCTGCATATGTGGCACAACATGGGTCAGTGGTCTTTCCTATTTGTGGAGATCAACAGCTCTCTCTGATATGCTTTTGACTCCGTATGAGAGGGGTACTTCCGCACACCCAGCCTTCGTCTGATCAGGTGCACCCGTTTCGGATGGTATCATGACATAGAATAACCGTTTATCACGTTTTATCAGCACATAGGACTGGGGACAGTATGACCATGCTGTGCCGACTGACTCATATCAGTAGGCTTTCATCTGTCAGAATTTGGGATGATAAGGGATCGTTCTACATAGTCTGGCCATACCACAGTTTTAAACATTCATTCGGTTGTTTATCATGCCATATTTTGTCTGATCAGACTCTTGACGTCACCATAATGTTAAATATAGCTCTGTAGCATGGCCACCGATTGGATTAAAAAGCTTCTTATAAAACAATACGTAAAATATGGTTCATTCTGCTTGAGCGGTCCATATTCTGACATCCGTGAGCCTTCAGTGAACACTTTATTTTCTAAATCTGGGCGTTAGTTTTGATTTGATAATTATTATTTATTGTCAATGGAACATGCAATATTTTACCATATTGTCTGCATTATAGTGTGTCATGATAACGTTTTTAGTGAGAAATGTGTATTTTAACGCCACAATCCCGTTAAGTTGTGTGTACTCTCTTTTCTTGCTTTTTTTTTTGTTCGCTTTTTTCACTTGAATCTGGCTATAACTGCGTTAATTCAGGCTGCGATACAGGGCGCTTAGCTCAATTGGTAAGTGACTTGTCTGCTAATCGTCCGACCCTGGTTCGAATTCTACCCAACTTACACCTCGACTTTTATTTTATTTTTATAATGTCAGTCCAAACCATTATTTATGAAGCAACAAATCGTACTTTAGTGTTAGTTTACGGTTGGTCATAATTATAGGTTAGGCTTAAGGCTTAATAACTTTTATTCTCAATGTACCATATTGTTAAATGGTGCATTGATCTACTATAAGTGAGCTTGTAGATCAGCTATTTTTGGAAAAATAGATTTGGTAGAGAGTTAAAAAAGCATCAAGTACGTATATTATTGCGACCGTCAGGTCGCAGTTACTATCAAAACCTCCACCGCCGTCACTTCACGTCACACTTTTGCCATTCTCATATCTCCGCCATCGTTGCCCCTATCCATGAAATTTTACACACACACTCCTTGCCTGCCAAACCACAACCTTCAGGACCCCCGGACCTCCACGGACCCCCAGGGACCCCCTGCCATCGCCGCCAAATAGTGCAAACATGACCAAATCGATCAACGATACAGAGAATATTAGAGAAGACGATGAGAACCATGTAGAGTCAATTGTTGTGACCGTCAGGTCACAGTTACTATCAAAACCTCCACCGCCTGTCTGTCTGTCCGTCCGTCCGTCCATCAATCCGTCTCTCTGTCTGTCTGTCTGTCTGTCCGTCACGTCACGTCACGTCACGTCACGTCACGTCACATCATGTCACACTTTGCCCTACTCATATCTCCGCCATCGTTGCCCCTATCCATGTGAAATTTTACACACACACTCCTTGTCTGCCGATCCACAACCTCCACCCTTCCAGGGACCCCCGCAGCTCCAGGGACCCCCAGGGCTAAAATTGGAACGATACAGCATTTTAGCACCACTTTACCTCATGGTTCCACCTCATATAAATTATATAGTCTCAATAGAATCCACCCAATCCGTGTTTTTGCGACAGTCAGGTCACAGTTACTATCAAAACCTCCACCGGCTGTCAGTCACGTCACGTCACACTTTTGCCCTACTCATATCTCCACCACAGTTGCCCCTATCGAAGATTTTTATTAGAAGATTTCACAAGGGGGCTGTAAATTACATGCAGCACATTGAGTGACCCTGGTCTTTCCCTAATAGGACTGATCGTGGCTGGGTCACCTGGGCGAGGGTGTATGATGTTGCGAGACCCGATACACCCGTCGACCCCAGGCTACATCACTGATGAAACGTCCCAGTTGCATCCTTGTGATGTTTTTTTTTCATTGAGTGGCCCTCCACAATATTTTTTTTTTCTCATTTGGCCCCTTGGAGAAAATAATTGCCCACCCCTGCCTAAGGTGTTCAGCAGTAACACTGTCCAAACCACAAGCCTTGCTATTGTCTAGCTTCTTAACTCATTCGTAGTTTTCGCCCGTAAATCCCGCAGATTTCTCTATGTCTTTCACTGCTGGCTTCTCCTACATGTTAACGCGGGCGCTCATCCAATTCCCATCGTGCGCGATCGGACACTGCTATGCATCGTGTGTTCGCGTATTCCATCAGCTTCTCAAATCCGTTGAAATTTTGAAAATTGATCAATCCGTTCTCCATCTGTAAGCCGCGGAGTTCACACAGTAAGCTAACGGGCCAAAATAGAGGACGGACCGGGCTTCCGGTTTAGGGGTTCAATGTTAAACTGGTCCGCTCAATAATGTGTCCGTGTAGAAACGATGATCACGGAACATTAGTTCCGGAATTTTAGTTCCGCTTCGATAAAAAACATTTTTTTATTAATTTTTATTACATTTACGGGTTCTACGGGCATGGCAGAGAAGGGGGTACAAAGGGGTATTTTTTTGGCAGCATATGAGTTAATGGCAGTGAGCAGACACAGTACTTGATTGATGGACGGACGGACGGACAGACAGACAGACAGGCGGTGGAGGTTTTGATAGTAACTGTGACCTATCGAAGATTTTTATTAGAAGATTTCACAAGGGGGCTGTAAATTAAAGTATCAAAGTTAACACTTATTCTGACTCGCCTTTTGACGCTGAATCCAACAAACCCGATCTTGTGTCTCTACGACACTCCTAATTCGAAAGGTCAAGGAAAGATCAATCTAGGCTTCAAAACGGGCCTTCTGTCCTTAAAATCAATAAAGAATTAAAAAAAAATCCTTCTGTTTCAGGCAGGGCACACTTTTCATATTTGAAGGATGCCCGATCCAATGGAATTGGTTTCGTGTCTCTCCGACACTTTAAACCCTTTAAAATTGCGACAAAGACACTCTAACTGGGAGTTTTGACCTTAAAATCAATAAAAAAATAAAAAAATTACTCTTTGTTTCAGGCAGGCCACACTATTCATATTTGAAGTATGCCTGATCCAATGGAATTGGTTTCGTGTTTCTCTGACAGTTTTAACCCTTTCCGTTTGCGAAAAAGACACGAAATTCGCGCGCCACGAACATGATTAAAATCTTTGGCGTGCTGGCCAAAGCCCTCTAAGGGCTATTGTGAAATTTGATATCCCAGGGGGAAGAAGGTCGTAGAGGAAGATATGAGACATCAAAACGTTCGTCTCGGAGAGCACTACAACATATCTCAGAGCCGAGTTCTGGCGTCTTATCGTCTTTGAGTTATTAAGGCTAAAAGTCTAACCCTAGGCTAACTAGGTTTGGCGTTGGTTCACGAACCGATGCATCTCATGGGCTCATCTTTTAGTATGTTGTAGAGCGCATTGAGATGCACGCGTGGATATGTGTTTCGTTTCTGTGCGTCATTCCCGGTGCGACGCTAGGTTTAGCCTTCTTTTAATTACTATAAAATCACAATAGGTAATTCGCCTTACTGAGTGTCAACCTGAGGCTTATAATTAAGTGTAGTTTTGAGAAAAAAATATATTGTAACACCTAGTAACCCGGAACTACCTAAAACACACCAGGAAGTGGCTGTTTGAGGCACTTCCTGTTAACCAATTGAAATAAAACCTTTTTATTTGGACTCTGCGCACCTGTTTTAGGGGGGGTAGGCTTAAGAAAAAAAAGAAAAAAAAAGTTCCGGTTGTCGGCTATATTCATAGCTCCTCATTACCTTTCATTTACATCTCTATCAGCCTTACGGATCAATAATCGGGCAGACGCGCACTGCCCGGTTGTTAGAAAAGTCCCTATTACCTAACCCTAACCCTAACGTCCCTGGGGGTCCCTGGAGCTCCGGGGGTTTGTGGATTGGCAGGTAAGGAGTGGGTGTGCAAAGTGTGGCATGGATAGGGGCAACGGTGGTGGAGATATGAGTTGGGCAAAAGTGTGACGTGACGTGACGTGACGTGACTGACAGCTGGAGGAGGTTTTGATAGTAACTGTGACCTGACTGTAGCAAAAAACATGGAGTGGGTGGATTCTATTGGGACGGACGGACGGACGGACGGACGGGCGGGCGGTGGAGGTTTTGATAGTAACTGTGACCTGACGGTCACAACAATTGACTCTACATGGTTCTCATCATCTTCTCTAATATTCTCTGTATCGTTGATCGATTTGGTCATGTTTGCACTATTTGGCGGCGGTGGCAGGGGGTCCCTGCCACCGGAGATATGAGTAGGACAAAAGTGACGTGACGTGACGTGACATGACGTGACAGCGGTGGAGGTTTTGATAGTAACTGCGACCTGACGGTCGCAATAATATACGTACTTGATACTTTTTTCACTCTCTACAAAATCTATTTGCCAAAAATAGCTGATCTACAAGCTCACTTATCCAGTACCAGTAAGACTCCCTAATCTCTCCACAATCTGTCGGTAAATAATGCCGGTCTTATATAAGGGTCATTTGTGTACGGTGTGATGTCATACTGATGTCAGCAGTGTGATGTCATACTGATGTCAGCAGCTATGTCTCTATATATGGAGTTATATGTAGGTTGGTGCCTTGCATGGCTTCCTCCGCCACCGGTGTATGAATGTGTGTGTGAATGGGTGAATGTAATGCACAATCTATGTAAAGCGCATTGGATTAAAAGCGCTATATAAAAGTTATTAAGCCTTAAGCCTAACTAACCTATAATTAACCAACCGTAAACTAACACAAAAGTACGATTTGTTGCTTCATAAATAATGGTTTGAAGTTGAGGTGTAAGTTGGATGGGATTCGATCCCGGGTCGGAAGATTAGCATGCAAGTCACTAACCAATTGAGCTAAGCGGCCTGTATCACAGTTTGAATCAACACAGTTATAGCCACATTCAAGTGAAAAAAGCGAACAAAAAAAAGCAAGAAAAGAGAATACATACGACTTAACAGGATTGTGGCGTTAAAATACAAATTTCTCACTAAAAACTTTATCATGACACACTATAATGCAGACAATATGGTAAAATATTGCATGTTCCATTGACAATAAATAATAATAATGATTATCAAATCAAAACTAACGCCCAGATTTAGAAAATAAAGTGTTCACTGAAGGCTCACGGATGTCAGAATATGGACCGCTCAAGCAGAATGAACCATATTTTACATATTGTTTTATAAGAAGCTTTTTAATCCAATCGGTGGCCATGCTACAGAGCTATAACATGGTGACGTCAAGAGTCTGATCAGACAAAATATGGCATGATAAACAACCGAATGAATGTTTAAAACGGTGGTATAACAGACTATGTAGAACGATCCCTTATCATCCCAAATTCTGACAGATGAAAGCCTACTGATAGAGTCAGTCGGCACAGCATGGTCATACTGTCCCCAGTCCAATGGGCTGATAAAACTTGATAAACGGTCATTCTATGGCATGATACCATCCGAAACGGGTGAACATCCCTGGGGGTCCCTGGAGCTCCGGGGGTTCCTGGAGGAGTGGAGGTTGTGGATTGGCAGGCAAGGAGTGTGTGTGCAAAGTGTGGCATGGATAGGGGCAACGGTGGTGGAGATATGAGTAGGGCAAAAGTGTGACGTGACATGACGTGACGTGACGTGACGTGACGTGACGTGATGTGACTGACAGCCGGTGGAGGTTTTGCCGGTAGGACACACACTCTTCGAAATTCAACACACACCAGATGCACACACACCAAATGTAAAAATGCCTCCTTTTTAGGACCACTCCAGATCCACACACACCAAATGTAAAAATTCTTCCTTACACACACCTTACACACACTTAATGTAAAAATGCCTCCTTTTTAGGACCACACCAGATGCAACACACACCAAATGTAAAAATGCTTCCTTTTTAGGACCATAGGTAAAAATGCCTCCTTTTTAGGACCATGCCAATTTCAACACCAGGCATGTTAAAATGACATTCTCTGTCTGGTATAGTGGTCAAATACGGAAGGTGGTTTTCTTACTAACGGTCCTAAGTAGGTGAGTAATGTAAGAACACACACACACACACACACACACACACACACACACACACACACACACACACACACACACACACACACACACACACACACACACACACACACACACACACACACACACACACACACACACACACACACACACACACACACACACACATTTCAATCATTTATTTATGTCCACATAAGAGATACAAGTACAAGGACACAAATATTGCAAGGTGCTGTAAATAATGTACAGTCAGCAAATCCTGGACAAATATCCAATAACCACACACCATTCAAGGGTACATATAACAACGCCTTCGCCAAATTTGGCGACTACCGATAGTAGAAGAGATTGCACAGAACTTTCCAAGCCGTTTAGCTGTTTTTTTGGCATCCCAAGTTGTTGGAAGCCTCTTACAACCAACCTATGTACATGTCCAAGGCTGCCAAAGATAAACAAAAATAGATTGCACCTATAGCCTAGCTCTGTGATGGTTCGTAGGAGCGGCTGGTATTTAATGACTTTCGTCATAAAGGCTTCCTCCAAGCTAGAATCAAAGGTACAGGCCATTTCAAGAATGGAAACTGATTTGTCTCCTTCATTGACAACAACAACATCTGGTGTATTAGCAGAGAGATGTGCAAATATTTCTGGATTTTCTGTACACACACACACACACACACACACACACACACACACACACGCGCACTATTACCTTTGGGTGTCAAGTGTCAGCAATTGGCAGCTTTTCTCTTGTCCTTAAGCCTTTATATCATCCACACACAGCTAATCACCTTTAGTACAGTGCGGATAAGAAAGAACCAACCTATCCTTGAATTGTATGATATGACACAGAACTGACAGTGTGTCAATCTCCTGTGTGATGATCATATTATGTGTCTAACAGGCTTCCTTGAAAGGCTTAACTCTGAGACCTCTGTCAGATATATAGTAGCCTGAAGGCCCACAACGCATTGCGATGCAATGCGTTGTGGGCTTGAAGATCTGTCTGTATGAGTTAAGCATTACAAACCCTCTCGATCACTGGGGGAAATCCTTGACTCACACAGTACAGTACACTAAAATACTTAATGACATGGTATGTACATTGTATATTTTCTGAGTGACTATGTATGAACTATGGTGGAAAAACTGAACAAAACATGAATTCTTATGACCTAAAAAATGTATACATTTAGTGTAAAAAATTTAAATAGGCTTTCTGCACAGGAGAATTGGAATGTGTCCTTATTTGCGACCGTAGGTCGCAGTTAACTATGAAAACCGGCACATCTTGTCCGTAGAGTCGTAGGGCTCTATTTTGATTGTCTTAAGTACCAGCTCTTATGCCTTAACTTAAAGGCCTGTCTATACTGTCTCCCACCACCGAACCTTTCGTCTGAAAGGTACGGTTCAACAACAAAATGACGTCACTTGCATCTTCTGAAAAGCATTACCCCGAATTAGTGTTTGGAAAGCTGCAAGTCGGAACTCTCAGACAAAAAGTGTGTTGGTCGGAGACAGTATGGACAGTCCTTTAAGTTAAGGTATAAGACCTGGTACTTAAGACAATCAAAATAGAGCCCGTAGAGTCGTAACGCCTCAATTTAGTTGACATTGTGACATCACGTCATCAAAGATCAAACCCTGGATATTCATACATGGAGACGACTGGATCTTCGTCCTAGATCTCCCAGATAATGCCCTGTTAGTGCAACCACACTAATATCCGGGGTCTCACAGCACACGGTTGGTTCTACAGACAGGGATCTCAATATATGGGCAATTGGGCATAAAAGGGATTGTATGTATGATGATGTCAGACGTCATAGGACTTTCACATAACGAGTAACCGAGTAAGCAAGACTCCAACTTTTTCACACAGATAGCTCCGATTTTTGCCTATTTTCTTAGCCGTTAATGTTCTTGCACAATGTACAGTTAGTTGTATGAAACAACATTGTTTTGGTAGAACCGCCGATCCAACCAATATGCCCATATCTCCATGTACATGGATCTCCATATATGGGTATCAGGGATCTCCATATACAGTATGGGTAACTGGTCCGATATATATTAATAATGAATTCCGTCCCGTGCTAAATACGTCTTGCGCGACCTCGCCCTCGCTTTTTCGCCCTTAGGCGTCTTACTGGTCTAACTCCAAACACCAAAAGCATGTCTGTGTCTCTGGATAACATCAACGCTGATTGGCTGTCAGGACGCAATGGGTGGAGTGGGGGTGAAGCGAAGGTCGCTTCAGTTGGATTTTCCCAAGTGGGGCGGTCACGCGCCGCGCTCGGTCGCGCGCCGTCTCGTCTTTGCATTCACCTTGTATGTTATCGCGCCGCTCGAACCATCCAGGTTTGAACCCAGCTCAAGAGTAACACTCAGGATTTGACCGTGTTGTAGATGATTTGGAGTGAATAAGTGTCACCCTCATAGCACAGATACTGAAGGCAAAGCTAAAGGTGTATGGTTGAATGCTTAATTGATTGGCCTCATATATGTTTTATTTAACCCATTTAGAACGGGTACACATTTTGTGTATCATTATTTTATGCTTTAACTATTGAAAAATAGCAGATATACAAGCTCACAGCGCGGCACCGAGTGCCGCGCTGCGAGCTCGTAGATCTGCTATTTTTGAAAAGTCGTGAACATTAGAATTTTGACCCGATTCTATGAGTGTCTTTTGAATCCTTCTAATTCTAGGCCTAAATGGGTTAAAGGACAGGCCACATGGGGACTGACTAACATAGACCACCATGAACCTCATCAGCACTTTGGAAGCAGGGTTTTCAAGGTGAGCCGTCTCCAGGGGAGCAGCTTGAATGAAAAAGTGAGAGTAAGAGGACCGAAGGAGACGAGTGCAACCACACAATGAAAGAAAGATAACAATAAAAAAAAGAAGGAATAAAAAGATAGAAAACAAAACAATGAATGTTGACGTCCCGTGGGTCACAGAGCAATGTCACCCCACCCTACACACACACACACACACGACTCCCTCAGGGGCCTTTTAAAGGGTCAGCTGAGAGCTCAAATGCATAACGCTGTATCTGCTAGAAAGTAAGAAAAGAGAGAGATAGAGTAGTGAAGGGTGGAAAACAGACAGTAAAGACAGCAATTCACACACACACACACACACACACACACACACACACACACACACACACACACACACACACACACACACACACACACACACACACACACACACACACACACACACACACACACACACACACACACACACACACACACACACACACACACACACACACACGTTTTGCTACATACTGAGGACTTTACATTGACTTCCATTCATTTTTCTTCCATTCCTGTGGCCTTACCCTAACCCCTAACCCTAAACCTAACCCTAACCCTAACCCTAAACCTAACCCTTAACACAACCCCTAAATTTAGTGAGGACCGCAACTTAGTCCTCACTTTCCAAAAATGTCCTCACTCTGTTGGTTAAAAACTATTTCCGGTGCTCACTGGGTAGTAAGAACGGGTACACACACACGCACGCACGCACGCACACACACGCACGCACACACACAGAGTATACACAAGACATTTCCCTTAACTGTTGTTGTGATTCTCCATCTTATTTTGCTGACCTGTATGTGAAAGGGTTGACAGAGATGAGCACACAATCTGCCAGCGCCCAAACGCAGGGAATTGGATCACCCCTGGTCTGACCCCCTCGGAGCAACGCCTCCCTATCTGTGCCCTCTGCTGCTGAGGGGACGGTGGGGGGCAGTTAGTGACCCCGCTTGCTCCCCTAGTCCACGCTTTGCTCTGCTTCGTCTACTGGTCAACATGACAAGCCATACAAGGCCCTGTCAAACACATGATTGACATCTCCCCACCCACCGACCCACCCCCGCCCTCGAGCCCCGCAAATTACCCAAACCCCCAGACAGCATGCGGTATCTCATCTCCCCAGTTCTTCTCTCACCGTCCCCTCCACACACGCACGCACGCGCATGCACACCTGTCTTAATATGTTTGTTGGGACCATTATAATTGCCATTTGTCTTAACCTGCTGGCCCAACCTAAACCTAAAACTAACCCTATTGTCTTTCCTCATGGGGACCAGTTAAATGCCACTTTTGGTCCCCACAAAGGTAGTAAAACATGGTCAACGCAATGCACACAACTGCATCCCCTCACTTTGGAGTTCTTCATTATGGACGGGTTTCTGGTCCACGTTACACTGATAAAACTAGATGCGTGCGCAGGGTCCGTACCAAAATTAGCCAATGAAACCAGCACTCCCCAAAACAACATGTTTGGGGATTGGACGGAATTGATTACATGATACTAAAAGAGCCTCTCCTGGGCTTCTTACCTGTACACTGTAAGTCAATGAGGAGCATATTCTGAATGATTAATTTCCAATCAATATAAGAATTAATTTTGATTTCTTGCACACCTTTGGAGTTGGACCATGGCAAGGTAACTTCACAACTCAAATCTCTACACCAAAGTGTTCTTGCCATTTACAGTAAGTGGCTTAAAAGAAGGTACCTTCACAACTAAACATCTCTACCAAAGTGTTCCTGCCCTTTACAGTAAGTGGCTTAAAGGTTGTGCCAAACAACATGATGTTGGCCAGCGAAAGGCTGTCAAGTCACCGCAACAGTTTGTGTCAAATTTTAATGTGGTCCATAAAGATGTCTCCATTTAGTTGACAATAGCAGGTTACGTAGACTATACAAATTAAGAGCAACCACACTGTCTGTTACATCAAAACTCGCACAATCTGTTGCTGATTGTCACCTTTGCTTTTGTCCAAAGCCAAAGTGGTTTATTTACGTTTTGTCCTGTTCGTGACAGAGTAATCATGGCAATGGGGTTACCGTGGCAGAGCGGTGCGCTCACGCACTCCCCCGCACGAAGCACAATGCAAGCCATGCCTTAACCTTCCCCATCAACAGATCACACATTGACACGCCGTCTGCATGAGAGCATACAAATGATGTGACCAAATGATGACGATTTGGTCACACAGTCGCAAAAGAGTTACGAGTGGATACAAATTAAAACTGGGGATTTTCTTTACCACGCATGCAGCACTAGCACAGACAACACTCCCACAGAGATCAAAACATACACACCTCTGCCAACACACATTCACGCACAAAATAAACCCACAAATGCACAGATTTGTATATACAGACGAGCAGACACACACACACACACACACACACACACACACACACACACACACACACACACACACACACACACACACACACACACACACACACACACACACACACACACACACACACACACACACACACACACACACACTCAGACACTACTCCCACAAAAAGAGTATCCCTGCTGTGAGAAGGAGCGCCGGTACTCCCTACCATCAACAGCGGCCTAGATAAACACAATACACACAAAAGACTCACCCCATGAAAATAACCCTCCATCTAACCATCACTGCACTTATCTACTCATAAACATAGGGATAAATCAATTCACTGAGAAACACAGATTTTTTTTTTCTCTTCACTCATATGAAATTACAGCTCCGGGAGCACAGCTAGCATGATAGCATAGGTCAAATACGCTAACCTCTCTTCTCCATGGCAACAGTCTTGCTCTTACGAGAAAAAAGAAAGGAAAAAAAGAAATCTCACTGTGGCTTGCTGGAGTAACTGTAAGATGTTTTGTGTGCGTGTATGCGTCTGTCTGTGTGGCTGTTTTGTATAATCGATTGATTCAATTGTTTATTAGTCAGAAATGTGAACAGCATGTGATACAGTCAGACATTATAGCTAAAAGGAAAACACAAGGGGCGCCCACTGGCCTACTGGTCCAGGCGCATACCACTTAGGCATTGCCACATAGGCATGGATGCCTGGTGGCGTTGCTGGTTCGATTCCCGATCCGGACGACCTTTGCTGCATGCCGCTTCCCACCTCTCACCCCATTTCCTGTCAGTCTACTCTCCTATCAATAAAAACAAATCTTTAAAAGAAAAGAAAAAAAGTAAAACACAAAAGAGTCCTGGGGACTTGTTTCCATTGTGGTCCTATTTATTCACTTCATCAACAGCACAAAAACTTTACCCAATAAAACATCAATAAATACAAACACTACTGTATGTGTACAAAGGAGAGAAAACTGCTGCGGTGAAGAACACCACCTTTTGTTAGGAATTTACATTTTCACAAGTGTGTATACACATGTATATTTTCACATGTACATTAGTGTATCGGTTTATCTGTGGTGAAACGTGTGTGTGTGTGTGTGTGTGTGTGTGTGAGATGACAACCCTGCTATCACAGCGTCTGTATTAGCATAGCAGCGTCTCAATGCTTTGTTTTACTCTGACCTGTATAATCAGTGTCACATTAGCAACACAACAAATCAAACGCTGCATGTTTTCCCCTTGCAGCCCCTCGCACGCACACGCGCACACACGTCCCCCTGTGTGCTCCCAGCTGGCCACCATACTGTGTCAAACAGATGCTAATTAATATGATAACTAATACCTATTACACAACACACTGAGTTCCAAGACCACTAATTTGATTTCTTTCATTCAGAATGACAGAGGCAAGCACAGAGCTCCAAGCCAAGCAAATACTTCTTGTGCCATAATTTGTATATATAGTATATAGTTGCACGCAGGTGTCCCGCGCCGGAAATACAATCCAAAAGCTCACAACACATCGTCGCACTGGCGCACATAACTAAGCATAAATATAAGGCTTTACTGTTTGTGAATCCTGACCAGTTTTGCAGGTTATTTTGTAATACAGTTTTTAAAGTCATATTAATCTGTGAACTATCGTCCCATCAGGATACTACACTTCGAATCCGCAAGGTGTACGGTATTTATCCGTTCCTCTCCTGATGACACACCAGTAGTGCAATTGCCCCCATACTTAGCAAAAATATAATGCATGCCGTGGGAAATTTAATAGGATTCCGTACATTTCATGCTCCCAACTTTCATATTGTCCTTTAAACTTTGATTAAAACCGCTATTTTGCCCCTGATTTTGCCAAGTAGAGGGTGGCCCACTGCGCATGTGTGAAACCCCTACAGCTACAGTATTCTGCACAGGCGCCACAGATGCACACGCACAGCATAGGACTCATGGGTAAGCATTTCACTGCAGTGCTGACTACAATCTAGGCATGTCAGCAGCAACAAGTGGACAGGAGAAGCCCTATTTTCTTTCTTATACAAACAAATCATGCCACGGACAGTCAACGCACCACCACTCTTACTGTTACTAGGCTTACTTGTGAGACGATGTGTGTGTGCACGGGTGAGTAATTTGTCAAAAGCGTGTTGTATTTGGTTACCTATCCAATTTGTGTCCTGTCGCGGTTTCACTGCAATGCATAGAGAGGTCACACAATCGGATGAGTAACCACGGTATAACAACGTACCATGTCCGTGGCTGTGACTAAAATAAGTATACAGGACTATATTTTCTTGCTATACCAGTACCATGGACATACAGAAAAAGAAAAAACATGGAAAGATGTAGCTGGCAATTGCTTTACACCCAGTGTAACACTACACTCATCTCGGTGTGTGTGTGTGTGTGTGTGTGTGTGTGTGTGTGTGTGTGTGTGTGTGTGTGTGTGTGTGTGTGTGTGTGTGTGTGTGTGTGTGTGTGTGTGAGACGTTGTGAGCTTGTAGATCTGCTATTTTACTAACATATTGTTCCAAACTTCCATCCCGTGCCATCCAAATGACTTTCCCCCATCCTTCTTGGGATTGCGGAGAGGGGTATCCATCTGCGTTTTTGAGCGGTGGTCACAACGCTCCTATACGTGGCCGTGTGTGTGGGTATGCGTGTCTGTAGCCTGCAGTAACCTTTTCTGACCACACATGTTAAGGGAGGGGCACTGTTGTTCAGACTCACATTCACACACACACACACACACACACACACACACACACACACACACACACACACACACACACACACACACACACACACACACACACACACACACACACACACACACACACACACACACACACACACACACACACACACACACACACACACAGCCTCCACCGTAGTGAAGATCTGCACTTGGCTCAATGATAACAATGATAACAGACTATCAATTCACCTAGGCAAAACTGAATGTATCCTCTTTGGATCTAGTCAGAAACTTAGCCTAGTTGAGAACTTCACAATTAAAGTAGGTGACACTGTGATAGAAAGAAAAAACTACATCTGCTACCTGGGTTGCATCCTGGAGGCTAACCTATCCAGTGAAAAAATGACCACCAAGTCAACCAACGAATTCGCTTCTTGCAAAGGGTTGCCCCGCTGATCAATATTAAATCCCGAAAGACACTAGGAGGTGCTCTTATTGGGCCCCTCATTGATTACGGAGTCCTTGTCTGGTATCGCGACGCCCCAGCTGCCTTAAAGTTAAAGCTCCAAACAGCCCAAAACAAACTAATTAGGATTGTGCTTGGTCTCCCTCCTCAGACCCACCTTACCGATCATCACCACGAAAGCGTGGGATGGCTCAAAGTAGCTGACAGAGTACAGCATCTTGCAATGGGCCTGGTGTACAAGATACACTACACCTCCAAGATTCCCATGTACCTGACAAACTACTTCTTAAAGGTCAAGGATGTTCACAATCACAACACCAGAGGCAGCTCCACTAATCATCATCAACGTAGATTTAACACTAAACAAGGCTCTAACTCGTTCTCCTGCTACACCATCAACATGTGGAACGCCCTTCCACAAGCCCTAAAGGAGAGCAAATCCCTAGCCTCCTTCAAAATTGGTATGAAAAGTCACCTTCAGACAGCTGCTACCCGTGACTTGTAAATAGACTAAGCCCCCATGCTCCCCCCCCCCCCCCTTTTCTCTTTTTTTTGTTTTTGATGTTATGCTTTTGAAACTGATATTATCCTAGATAAAGTACTATGTTCTATCCGTCTGTCTTTCAATGTTATATGAGATACTTAAAGTGTGGTTCCTGTGGAAATAAGCCTCGGCTTTCTAGGATCTCCTTTTAGTTGACCTTGTACCAGTGATTTGTACTGTCATGAAACTGTACATTTTTCTATTGCAAACTTCTAATAAATTCTTCAAAAAAAAAAAACGCTCAGTTCACACAAGTGTGATTTTTCTTTTCTTTGTTGTGACTCGACACTGGTCACTTCTTTTTTGCACAGACTTTTGGACACTTTTCTCTTATTTTTTATTTTTTTTAGGCTAAGCATTATTATTATTGTCTTGGTGCAGACACTTATGTATAGGCCTACTGTATATATGTGTATATTCTTTTTGACACTGTGTTGATAAGTAGTTCCTAATGTTTGAATGAACTAGTCCTTACCCGTTCAAAGATATGAGCTCCGAAATGATGTGCAGTGTGTGGGTTATGGGGTGTGCACTGTGCACACAGTATATGAGGGATGGAAAGTAACTTTCTGGTGCTTGCATGATAATATGTAGGAGCATCAATGTAAGAAATACCCGGTTCGTTTAAAGGCTACAGAGATACTGTGTACCGATCTACATGACAACATCTGAAAGAGGGCCAGCCCACCCGCCTGCACACACACGCCTGCCTGCCTGCCTGCCTGCCTGCCTGCCTGCCTGCCTGCCTGCCTGCCTGCCTGCCTGCCTGCCTGCCTGCCTGCCTGCCTGCCTGCACACACACACACACACACACACACACACACACACACACACACACACACACACACACACACACACACACACACACACACACACACACACACACACACACACACACACACACACACACACACACACACAGAGCTGGTTAAACATTTTGCCTCATGCTAGATGCAGAATAGATGTGCCTCAAGCTAGATGCAGAATAGATAGTAGATACACCATAAAAATGCTAATATACAGCATACGATTTGTGAAAGTGACAAACGGGCTTCACAGTTATGTCAGGTGTGTTCATATGCTTATGGTGATGCGATTTCAGATCAATTGCTCCAGCCACTGAGGAGAAACGCTGTGACAGACAGACACTCACTCAGACACTCACTCAGACAGACAGACAGACAGACAGACAGACATTCGCAAAATTATAGTATAGATGGACCATTGTAAGTTCTGAGTTTGCAATATGCTTAGAAAAGTCCCTTAACATTGCAATCCATTATAGAAACGTTAAGTACTACTATTTTATTGTTGTGTTGTGTTTTTTAACTGTTCTCGACACTTATATATAATATATATATATATAATATATATATATATATATATATATATATATATATATATATATATATATATATATTTATTTTTTTAAACTTAATTGCTCCGTATGGTTGATTCTCCTGTCTTTCTTGTTTGTTTTTTTGTGCTCGGCTGTACAAAACAGTCCTTTTTCTTTTTCTTACTGTCCTGTATCCTGTAACCTTAACTGCTGTGTGACTCTGGGTGACTGAATTTCCCCCTTGGGATAATAAAGGTATCTATCTATCTATCTATCTATCTATCTATATGTAATAATCAGCACAGGATCAGAACAGTGGACAAAAGGTGGACAAAGTAGCTTCTTCAAAACAATGCTGTTGCTCTTTTTGGGACTTGAGATCGAAGCTAAAGCTCAACTCTAACAGCCCATTTAGAGCTGTACAATGGCGCGGCACCCCACGTCAGAAACAACAGATCTACAAGCTCAAAACGAGCTGACGTGTTGTTAGCTTCAGTGGTGTGTTCTAGACTTTTTTTAGGGCATACTATAATCTATGATCCACAGCTATTCGTGTGGCCAGCGCATACGCCAGTACATAATGCCTATCAGATACGCTACTTTGAAAGGTTCACGAGGCATACGCTTAAAGAATCTTCACAGCATACTGCGACAGGTGTGACAGGTAGAACACAGCACTGGTTAGCATGTAGAACTGCTATTTCTGGCAAAGTCAATCAGGCACAACTCTCGACTCCTCCAGTTCACAAGTGATCATCTTGCTTCGTCCCTTCCACTTCAACCTCTGGTGACGTGAAAAGCCTAGTTCAGACCGAGGAATCAGGACAAGGCAAAATGTTTTAAGACGTTATACTTGGTCGCTGTACAATGGCTCCAAAAAATAACTGATCTACAAGATTGTACATTTGCTATTTTCGTGCACAACACTGTTGTAGGCGTACAACGTAGCATAAAATTAAGGATTCAAGCGTTGCAGAGAAAGAAAAAACAAAACAAAAACGCAGCAGTCTGAATTAACCCGAAGACGATAAGAAGTGAGGCAGGAGGAAACTGTGAAGAGGGAGAAGATCAGAGGAAGGAAGGGAGGGAAGATGGAGACAGATGGGCAAAGAAGAGAGAAACGCAGAAAGACAAGACGGGAAGAGGGAGCTGAAAGAAGAAGGAAAGGGAGACAGAGAGATAGATTGAGGGAGAGAGAGAGAGAGATGGAGAGAAAGAAATAGAGACAGAGAAGAAAGGAGGCGTACTATAGGGGATCCAGCTGACATTAGCGGGTGAGTTTATGAGATGTGATGATTAGCCAAATCCTGCTAATCAATGACACATTCACATGGGTTCCTGCTCTGTTGCTAATGCCCTGCTAAACGCTAATTGGTCTAATTCTGTGCTAAAGGGGGACATGCTGCCTTCCACTTTGCCGTAAGCCGACATGCAAGCACACGTACGGGACACATGTGACACACACACACACACACACACACACACACACGCACGCACGCACGCACGCACGCACGCACACACACACATACACACACACACACACATCATCTGTGCTTGCATACACTTAAACGGTACATCTGTAGTCCCAGAGTGTGTAGCATATTTTCGTAAAAGGTCAAATTGAGGCTGATTCAATTTGAGAGTGGATGAGTAGCGGGGGGGGGGGGGGACTGCTCCGCCCGCTCCAACAAATAAGGAGAGAATATAATCCAGGGACGGCCAATGGGACGGTAAGGAGGGAGACGGGTGGTGGTGGTGGTGGGGGGGCAGTCTTAAATTCAATTTCAGTTTTGTTGAGCGTTTAGATAATGTCTCCTAATGTAATGTGGTTCTGTGGATTGAACCACAGTGCTGCGTACCTCCCACAGTGGTGACGCACAATGCAGCAGCAGCGCCACCAATGTGCTGCACTGGACACTGCACTGCCTCCCCCTGTCTCTCTACCTACCTAATTACTTAGCAGTTGGGATAGATCTACTGCATACCAGGCAGTTAGTTATCCAACTAAACAATGTCATCGATTCATCGATTATACAAACAATATTGCTATTAATAAGACAATTGATTTTGGAGGGGAAAAAATCTAAATTGCTTTTTTCCCCCTTTTTTCAAAAATACAGAAAATAGCTGATCTCCAAGCTCACAACGTGTCACAAGAATGCGACACGTGAGTTTGTAGATTGGCGACATCATTGTACAACAGTGTTTAATATGTAAATAATTATACATTTTTAGGTTTGTTAATATATATTTATATAAAAAGGATTAAAGTACATTAATGTATAAATAGAATAATCGGTAAGATAATAGTCCATAGTTGATTTAGACACCAAAAAAAAAGAAAAAGAAGAGAATAACGGATTATTAGGAATACCGGTAATAAT
>NC_137829.1:10060695-10120695 GCF_963921795.1 Nannobrachium achirus
CCAAAACAATTGGCTGGTGAAATGGACAACTCAACTACAGTACTTGTAAAACTTGGAAAATGGGTTGCTAAATATGTGCTAGCAATGAGTCAGTCTAGCCTCTCTCACTGTTATCAAGCATCTATATCGGAGCACTTGGAGGCAATCCTAAACCAGAATGTTTAGCTACATATTCCCACAAACACCTCTCACAAACATAGCCACCACGTCGAACAAACGTGAAAATTTTAAAATGTCCACATTTTAAACATGCCACTCTTTGAACCGCATTTATTTCAATTTAACAAAATTTGCCTCACGCAGAGCAGCCACTCCTGACGGAATGATCCAACGTTGACCGGCGACGCGATTTGCGTCACATATGGGCGTTAACACAACGCACTCCAACTAAGTAACTGCCTGCAAGCAACAGAGATGGGGGGAGGATGGGGGGGTGGAGAGTAGAGAGAGTAGAAAGACAGAGCGGAGCTGTTCTGCTTCACACCAAACACTACACAGGGACACACACTGCCATTGGAATATGATAGGAATAGCGTGTTTTAAACCTTCTACTTTACCCTTTCTGCAATGACAACCTTAAAAATGCAGCTTACAGCAGAAAAATGACTTATTTAAGCCACGCGTGTGTGTCAGTTCTCCATGTTCTCAACAAAACATTGCTTCCCTCCATAAAGAGTAGATTATGCATGCGATGTTTGACCAGACACGCGTGTGTGTTTGTGTAGTCCGTTAACAAGCATGGTATGTTGGTAGCGATACTTTTGTACTTTTACTTGATACCTAACGTTGGGAAGTGTTACCGAATAGAGAGAGAGAAAGAGAGCGCGAGAGAGAGAATCGTATTTCAGAGAGAGAGAGTTCAACTTCTGACGTAATTCTGGAGAGCAGATCTGCAAGCTCACAACGCCTCGCGCAAGACGCACATCGAGATGTTATCTGCGTGAAGATCAGCTGATGTGTGTTTTTCTCCCGTTCTGTCCAAGCAAGAGAGTGAAAGTTTTTTTTCTCTCTCTTTTTTTTCAAGCCGCTGCCTGCTGTGAGTGCCGTGCTGTCAACATAAAACGAGCTGTATATCCTCTGTGTTGCTAAAGCTCCCCTATAAATCACATGTTTGTGCAAGAAAGAAAAGATTGTAAATCTGTTGATCCAAATGAAGACTGAGACTCAGAGACTGTACAGCAGGAGCTCTGCAATGAAGCGCAAAGTAGGCTACGCTGTAAAACAATAGGGTGAAGTCAGGTAAATTGGGACACTTTTTGGAAGCGCAAAGTATAGGGTGAAGCAGGGCCGTGCAGCCCATAGAGGCAAAATAGGCAGCCGCCTGGGGCCCCCTCACAGCCTGGGGGCCTCATGAGATTATTATTATTATTTTATTTTTTAACCAACATGGCCATCAGGGGGCCCCAGTTGAGCTCTCAACTGTGAGACAGAGAACAGTTGAAGTGAGGGTGAGGGTTAACATTAGCTCATTAGAATCTGAAAAGAAGTCAGGTAATTTGGTCCGCTTTTTGGTAATTGGCCTAGGAAACTAAGAAAAAGCAATGTGTGATACTGAATTTGTTTTTATGATTAATAAGGAATGTTGTCAACATGTTTAAGTTAAATTTATGTAATAAAATAAATTCGTTTTGATCCTACAGCTTTTGAAACAGCTGTCACACATTTTCTTGATTAGCAGTTTTCAGGTAATTTGGGCTACCATATCAGCTGAAATGACGGGCACTGTTACGATGTTAATATTATGGGCTCATTGGGCTGTATGCAGACAAATACATTTACTGCACCCATCATTTAGCTTGTCAGAGTGGTCGTTGGAGCGCCTCAGTGCTGCTGCAGAAGTCACGTGCAACTTCTTCCAGAGAGATTGATTGATTGATTGATTGATTGCATAGGAAATAAATGAGTCAACTGTAACTCCATCAGGTGCTTTTGTTTTACATGCTGCTAGGAATACACCATGGAACAGTGGTTCTGTTCATATCAGGAACCCTCAAATTTTTTCTAACACATTTTTGGACACTGTTCCTACACATTTTGCCCAGTAGCTAGATAGATACATACATAGATAGACAGACAGACAGACACATAGATACATAGATATAGAACTATGGCAGTGTGCTTCACTTCAAAATCTACATTAGTGGCATTTACCTGTCGCTCTTGCGCATTAACATCATACCTTATTTTAACACACCAAGCCAACACAGAGCAAGCTTTCCTGTACCTGAGGGGTTTGAATAGTAATAAAGTAAATGTCATGTTTTCAAAATGCATAACTTAGAGGGGAGATTCATAATCATTACGGTCAGCCTCATGGTGGTGCTATAACAGCCCACTTCACATTTTGCCCTATAACTCTTTAACCATAGGTCGGAAAATCAAAATGTATTTTCCCCAGGATTCCTTGGGTCATGACACATGTCCCCACATAGGCCACACCCATTTGCATCAGGACAGATTTTCCGCCATTTTAAATTTTCTTCAAAACACACTTTTTGCTCCTTTTCGACATATTTCCTCCAAATCTCACCAAAATCGGTACACATGTTCTCTGGACCCATGCAATAAACATATTCAAGCGACAATTTTCATAGTCCATATTGTTCACCTGTAATATGCTTCCAAAGTTAGTGGGAGGGGCCTATTTATCAGAAAAGGCCAAAAATCACAAACAAAACATCCAGTCAAGACTAAATTCGAATCACATGTCAAGGGTTGTATGCTCAACGAATTCCCAGAAGCAGGGCGTGCCACAAATGCACAAAATGCAACCGTTTCATGCCAAAACATGATTTTTGGGGGAGCAATCCTCCCAAAATGAAAGTTTGCTTATTTTGCTGACGCAAACATATTTCTCACATAAGCATATACTATACACTGTATATGCTTATGTTTCTCCATTAGCATATATGCTTATGTTTCTCTGCCAGTGTGAAAGGACTGACAGATACAGATCTCCATATATGCCCATATCAGTTGGAACACTGCTGCAATTTAGCTGTGAGCGCCCGCAAAGCGGGCGCGATCTCTAGACGTGAGCGGCCCGAAGGGCCGCGAACTTCTAGTGAGTCAAATCTGCTGCTAATGGCTGTTTGATGTGGATTAACATGCTCCATTACCCCAATGTACCAACACTGCCAGAATCATTACAGAGCACACACACACACAGACACACACGCCACAGAAACTCCAGCATCCAAAACTCGCGCTTCCGTCTCCCAGACCCATCAACGGACAAGGCCTGACTGGAATGGCGTAATTCGGGGGATAATTCATGGATAATTTTGGGATAATCTCCAGCAAGCGATTCAGAGCACTGCCACCCAGTTTGCCCACAGCCTGATTACCAGGCTGCCGGTGCCAGACACTTCACTGACCAGCCACGCCAGCAGCCTCTCTGTCGCAAGCAAACAAACAAACAGCTCCAGCGAGCCAGCAGTCAGCGCACACACATACTGTAGATGTTCCATACCTGAACTGAATCCCATTCTACTAAATGTCTTCTAACATCCTAAAGGTTTTCTGAAAACCCTATTTTTCTATGTCAGTGGTGCTCAAACGTTTTAATGTCAAGGGCCCCTAGAATTATATGTATTTGACCGCAGACCCCCCCCCCCCATCTCAAAATATGTTGTTCCAGGGACGCAGAGAAAGAAAGATTTGCATTACAAATGTTCGCTTTAAAAATATATATATATTCAAAGATTTGCACAAATTGATTTTTTTATCGCTAAAGCATAAAATAATGGTTAAAGTGGTTAGAATCTAGAGTGACACGGAGGCGTTCCAGGTCTAAATGGGTTAAAACATGCAAACGCGCACACTAAGTGAGACTAATGCCCGCTTTATACTTGGTCGCGCACTTCGTGATACGACGTGTTGTGAGCTTGTAGATCTGCTATTTTCGGTGCGCGACACCAGCATACAAGTCACAAACACAATACGGATAGAAATACCAGCCTCAACACCTACAGTATAGTCACACACACACACACGCACGCGCACACGCACACGCACACGCACACACACACACACACACACACACACACACACACACACACACACACACACACACAGTGACACACACACACACACACACAGGATTGAAGAGATTTCCTTTAGGTATGATTGCCATCTGGTGGTGGTAAGTGCAAATGTTGGTTTCCTATCAGATTGCAGGATGCCCCATTAATCATGGAAATAAGAACTACTACTATGATTTAGGTTCTGTAGCTCATCAACTATACACCCTAACGTCTATGTTCCTTTAGCTCTCGTATAATCTATTCTAGATTCTAGAGATTCTAGACTGTAGACTATTCTAGACCAGTGGTTCTCAAACATTTTAATGACAAGAACTCCCAAAATGATATGGATGGATTTGGCCACTGACCCTGTCTGAATAGATGTTAAAGATTTGTGTAGTTAAATGTTTCACACAATTCATCAAGGTTTTATAAATAAACATTTAAAAACCTACAGACCTACTGTACAAGCTCACATTGAAATTGTAAAATAGCGTTCCAGTGGTTAATGGATGTTTTGTAATAATACATTGGTTTTGATGCTTATTATTACTACTAGCAGGTAGGGTAAGTGATTTTCTTTGGTTAACTTAAAATAAGTGTTATAAATAGCTCTATATTCTGATTGTACTCGTTGCTATAGAGTGTTTGATCAGTAATCAAACAGAAAATGCATTTTCAGGTCGGGATACCAACTTTATCCAATCAGGATAGAGAACAGGATACAGATTAAACAAGCGCAATTAGAAGTGATGAGCAGATAAAATTGGAACTGGAACAGTATAAAGATTAATGGGTAGCCTACTCATTCACATTTATTTTCTGTTTATTAAAGAGCTGGAGAGAGAGACCTCTGTTACTGAACTATATGGCAATGATTACCATCAGAATATAGTGCTTTAACAAAAAGAAGGAAAAAAAAGTTTTGTTTTAAAACAAAACAATATCACTTGGGACAATTTTAACTCATTATAGGGGAAGACCACCCATTTTCAATATTGAAATATGTCATTAATATACCTTAGAGGAGTAGTGTGGAAATAGAAAAAGGTTCCCCCCCTTCTGTGTTGCCTAGAACTGGAGGATTGATTTTGGGGTTTTTGTATTGTAAAGTACAATGTGTGATGTCATCAAGTTGTACTTTACAATACAAACCCCAAAATCAATCCTCCAGTTCTAGGAAACACAGAAGAGGGGTAACTTTTTTTCTATTTCCACACAACTCGTCTAAGGTATGTTAATGACATATTTCAATATTGAAAATGGGTGGTCTTCCCCTTTAACTCAACTTGCTGGGAACCTCCTGGAGCCACCCCAAGGACCCCTGGGGGTTCCTGGACGCTGGACCTCACTTTGAGAACCACTGTTCTAGATGATCTACTCCACGGGTGGGCAGCACTATTCTCCAGAGGGCCATACTGACTTAAAGTGAGCACAAGGCCACACATTGCACAACTGATTTGAAACTTGACACACATAGTGCTGTGTACATGACATTACATTACAATAGGGACCTTGCTTAATCACAACAAATATTTTGACATTACAGCTGTACTGTTTCACTGGTGTACTCTGAGGTTAAAAATTAAAAAGGTTACTTGCATGAAACAATCCACTCCAATGCCAATCAGCTTTTTAATGAGCCTACTGCCATATTGTAAATAACTTGGACACTTACTTCCTTCACAGGTGTTACCAATGACACTAATGAAGGCTCTGTTCTGTTAAGTGTAGCACAGTGGTTCTCAAACTATTTTTTATTTCAAGGACCCCCCTAACTCTGATAATGTACAAATTAACCAAATGGACCCTTACATGTCCATTTGGTTTCAATACACTTTCAGAGTTACACATGCACCCATAACGGGCCATTTGGAAACCCCTCCCAAGGAACCATGAGGGTACCTGGACCACCGCAGAGGAAAGCCTGGTATTCGTTCTAAAACTAGCCGTGGGATCTGGTTTAGAAAAAAAAAGGAAAAAAAGAATTGTGGTTCCAGTTGGCGTCGCACTATTTTTGTTCCCCTCATGCAAATCAATTAGTGTAGTCTCACTAGTCACGCTACAAGTTATAATAGAAGATGGACATACCAAGCCATTATTATACCAGTAAGACGCCCTAAGGGCGAGAAGTGACCTCGCCCTAAAGGGTGAGGTCGCACTGAAACAACAGAGACTGACACAATATATCCATATATGGGCATTTCCAGAATATGGGCTTAATATTGATGACATCAGGGATCTTGGCCATATATGGAGCGTGACTGATGCACGGGACCATATATGGGCATTCCCAGAATATGGGCTTAATATTGATGACATCAGGGATCTTGGCCATATATGGAGCGTGAGGCGTGACTCACGGACGGACGGACGGACAGACATGATCTGCAGGTTTTCATACTAAATGCGACCTATGGTCGCAACCAAAAGAAACAAAACGGTTATACCAAACTAAACACATTTGAAACTTGGGGAATCATTGGTTTTTCCAGGCGTATTGGTTCTGGTCATGAGATGAAGTAAAGTTATTTCTGCTCTGACCAATCAGAAACCCTAGTTAGTTTCCAGAAGCCAATATGCATACTATCAGCAACGTGACTCTGTTTGACCAGAATGGAACAGAGCCTTCATTTGTAGGCCCAATTTCTTTCCAATATGGCTGCTCTGCATAGAGACTATTCACATCTTAGTTAGCTGTCTAATATGCAGTTTATGCACCACTCCATAGGTCACTGATAAAATACATTGCATTACGTTATAAATATGGACTCAAGGCAGATTGCTTCACTTATTTCGTTTTTTTTTTTTAGGATTTTGCGGGCCGGATTGAAATGGTCAAAGGGCCGTGTGGTGCCCATGTGACTCTAGAAGAACACTAAATGGGATATTTCAGTTTTTTGCCTACACAATGTCCTCGAGGAACCATGCAGTAGGGCAGTGTTTCTCAAATGGGGGTACGTGTACCCCTAGGGGTACGCGGAGGTACTGCAGGGGGTACTCAAGATAATGCCCCCCCCCCCCCAAAAAGAAAAATAGAAGTATAAATCATGATACTCTTATTCACTGTTAAATTATTAACTACAATTGAATTAGAAGGAGAAACAACATTTACTGTTATGTTTGATGATGACACTTGGAGAGACTTGTTGTGAGCCTGATAGTTGCCAACGCAAATGACATGGTACCAGGCAACTGGTATGTGTTTGAATGTTGTTTGAATGTAAGTTATTGACACGAAAACTGTACTGAAATGTTATGGCCACAGTGTTGAAACTCCCTTTTTTATTTTTTGTGATGTTATATTCTTGAAAAGGGGGGTTATATACTTAGTGTCCTAGTTATGGTTTTCGTTGCAGTTGGGAAAATGTTGTCGGGTAAAGGGGGTACTTGGATTAAAAAATAAGCAAAAGGGGGTACTCAAGCCAAAAAAGATTGAGAAACACTGCAGTAGGGTATATACCAGTGACATCAACATGTTTCAATCACACTTCCAATGCACTGAAAAATCCTGAATTTTAATTTAAATGAGAGCATAGAAATGTAACCAAATGGACCCATGAAGGCATTATAACAGCTTACACCAGTATCTCATCTCAGACACTCCACAGAAAGATAGTACAGTTGTATAGCTCAGGTCTGTTTTACCAAGACTAGAGCCTCGATCCAAATGACATACCTTTACTGACTCCCTATGTGCCTTATTCTTATTTGTTTCATTTTCATCTGCTGTTCATTATCTCAGTTGTTTTTATCTGTGCTGGTACTGTCTCAGCCAGGCCGAAGACATGTTTTGTAGCCTGTTCGTCCATTCATCCGTCTGTGGACAGCTAATCTCCTGCTCGTTGGCAAGTTCGATGTGAAACAGTGCTCACACACACCCTGGATGCCAGAGCAGAGCAGAACCTCTGCACCAAATCTTTCACATCAGCCTGTTCTAGCGCCACCAGGTGGCAGATTCTTGCTAAAACATTATATATGTTATTATTACGCCTACATACTTTGTCCAAACATCACACAATTCGATTATTCGATACATGTTATCTCTATAGTCATGTGATCAATACTGATCCGTCTGACTTTTCATATTCCATCCTGTTTGGCTAAGATTGGCATCTAAAGTTTGCAGGAGTGGTTCGCTTTGAACAAAATGCATCAAATCATGAACACAGCGATTCCACTCACCTCTATAATGACTGAATTCAGAACATTGTTGGCCCACAATAAACTACCTGGCCTGGCGGAGACCTGTGCTCTGAGGAGCACTTTATCTAGTTATCAATGAGCAGGTTAGTCACTTGTCATTATTACCTCCAGTGTGTGTGTGTGTGTCTGTGTGTGTGTGTGTGTGTGTGTGTGTGTGTGTGTGTGTGTGTGTGTGTGTGTGTGTGTGTGTGTGTGTGTGTGTGTGCGCGTGCGTGCGTGCGTGCGTGCGTGCGTGCGTGAGTGAGTGAGTGAGAGAAAGTGGATGAAGGTAAAGCACATTGTAACATAGCGCTTTGAAAAAGGCATTATAGAAATGTATTTAGCATTTAAAGATGAGTAACATATGTACATGTTTGTACATTTACAACAACTATTTTATGGCCTCTATGGATTTAAATTATTTCAATGTCATCAACAACTGGAAGTAGACTGTTTCATATGTTGACCAATACTGACATCTAGTGGCACAACTGTGAACGTTAGGTTTCGGACAGCCCCAGGGAGCCCTATAAATACCTCGGGTTCTTTCTGTTTCTATAACAAGGTTTTCAACCCCACTGTTTGATCTGTGCCTGTGCCTCTTTTTGTAAACAATCTTTATGGACAGATTTTTTTTTTTTCATTTTTTTTTTCAGATTCTACAGGTTGGCATAACATGAAAAAGAAGCTAGTTTGTATGTAAACCTGGCAGTGCAATGCACACAGGCAATTACTGATAAACAGATAGGCCTAGAATTATTGACTGCTTTAACCAGTGAAAAATAGCAGATATACAAGCTCACAGCGCGGCACCGAGTGCCGCGCTGCGAGCTTGTAGATCTGCTATTTTTGAAAAAAAGTCGTGAAAATGTGTGAAAATCTTTGAATATATGTATTTTCAAAGCGAACGTTTGTAACTCAAATTTTCCTTCTGGGTGGTCCCTGGAACTAGATATTTTGAGATGGGGGTCCGTGGCCAAATAAATATCATTTTGGGGGTCCTTCACATGAAAAGGTTTGAGAACCACTGACATAGTAGTCTCTCAAGAACAGACTAACTGAGCTCCAGTTAAGTGAAAAGGACCTTTTCTTTGACGATGGCTAAGCCAGATTGCTGACATAGAAACATAGGTTTTTTCCAAAAATCTTAGAAGGATTCAAAAGACACTTATAGAATCGGGTCAAAATTCAAATTTTCACAATTTAAAAAAAATAGCAGATCTACAAGCTCGCAGCGCGGCACTCGGTGCCGCGCTGTGAGCTTGTATATCTGCTATTTTTCAATAGTTAAAGCATAAAATATTGCGTCATAATGTGTTCAGGCCTAAATGGGTTAATAACTGAACGTATCTGCTCTCGTGCTAGATTCTACATCAATGACCTGCAGGTATCCAGACGTTAAGATCTGAAGTTTGACCATTCTACTGTTGAGTTACCTCTTATTTTGTATTAGATACTCTAGAGCAGTGGTTCTCAACCTTTTCAGGCCGCAACGCCCAAAATAATCATATTTTAACTGGGGAGTGGGGACCCCCCCCCCCCCCCCACCCTGACTAGCACTAAGAGTTGAGTCATTACATTTTGTATAACACGGTTCTATTGTGAAAATAGCAGATCTACATGCTCACAACGCCTCGCGTTGCGACTTGCGAGGCGTTATTTTCACAATTTATGCCTCTAATATTTGACAATTTGGCCAATGTTTCATTTGTCATTTTAGAGGTATTAAAAAGTCCATAAATTGTCACTTCAGAAACGTGCAGATACCCCCTATACACTTAAACTTTATGTTGGTTTGTTTACTGTTGAGTGAGAAAACAATGTTGCACATTAAAGGACAACTTTAGTTTTTTACAACAAGGGTTCATATTTTAGATTGTAATTAAAGAATATAAAAGATGAGTGTTAAAATTATTTAATTTACTTCTTTCTATTGTTTTAGAGATTCTTATTTCAGTGGTTGGGGGCATGCGTACAAGTGGCTAAATATGTCATTTTACACAGAATAAGCCCATTCCCAAGATACAACGCAACTTTTCATGGTTGGATGTGACTTATGGGGGCTAGAAGTGTTACTGTAAATAGCAATAAAGAAACTGCTGGCGTATTGTGTCTAAAAAGACATATTTAGCCACTTGTACGCATGCCCCCATGCGTACGCATGCCCCACATTTTAGCACGGTAAACGCGATAAAACAATAGAACGAAGCAAATTAAAACATTTTAACACTCACCTTTTCTTTTATCTAATTACAATCTAAAATATGAACCCTTGTTGTAAAAAACTAAAGTTGTCCTTTAAGTTAATCATCTGGGGACCCCCCAAAATAATTTGGGGACCACCCTGGGGGTCCCGACCCACATGTTGAGAACCACTGCTCTAGGGAAGTGGTTTTCAACCCTTTTCATATCAAGGCCCCTTATTTATTGGGCATTTGAGCCACGGACCACCATTTGATGAGATTTAGCCTCTCAGAACCAAGACTAAGTATTTTGTTTAAAGTTGGATAAGATTGAGTTCACAAATCCATGCTGTATTAATGTTGGTGCCATGGAGAGATAACAGGCAAACGTTGATTCTCTAATTGCTTAGGCTGCTTTTATATTAAGTAATGCAGATGTCTAACAATAATGTAACTCTTGAGAGCGTAAATTGGAACCAGATGGACTCGTTATGCACTCAAGAGTTAAAGATCTGTAAGGGTCCAACTCTCCATCATTTAGCTGGGGACCAGCTGGAACCCCCTCAAGGACCACTGGTGGGCCCCAGACCACTGGTTGAAAACCACTGCTCTAGAGGCATGACTTTTGTAGTATCCTGGACTGTAAATGTAATTGCCCCGCAGTGTGCAGTTCATAATTCCTTCTTCAAAGACCAAGTCAAATGGATTTCCTGTGGGTTACTTATCCCACACTCTCAATCGCACGCACGCACGCACGCACGCACACGCACACACACACACACACACACACACACACACACACACACACACACACACACACACACACACACACACACACACACACACACACACACACACACACACACACACACACACACACACACCTAATCCAGCTAAAATCCAACCAAAGTGCCATTGCAAGCTGACTCACCATTCATTGAGAGTATTGTCTTTCTGTCAGTGAAGTAGAGCAGTAGTTCTCCGTCACATCCTGAACATCCTCTTCATCCTATACACTAGGTCCTCGGCTCCTCGCTCTCCCTAAGTTGACATGATTGTATACAGTTACTCTTCTCAAATCGTTTTCCTCTTTTCCAAGTTAAAAAACAAATAATTAAAAAGAGAGAAGAGAAAAGGAAAGCAAAACAAACCCACTGTATCATTCCAATGTGGAAGTTTCAGCTGCAGAGAAGTAGCACGGTGGGTTGCTAAAGCGTCCAGAGGGAGGGAAAATGAGGAGTTTGTCCAGTCTTGCAGTAGATCCACTGGGCAAATAATTCCTTTCCAGGGAAACGTCAAAAAGCCCTGAAATGGGAAAAAAGTATCAGTTTTCCACAGGGTGGACACAGGATGCACTTTCCTTCAGCCGCCTCAGAGCTACTTAGATCACTTGCGTCTGTCCCCAGAGGTCTGCTTGTCCCGGTTTGTTTACATGCAAGGCAAGCCCTGCACCGCACAGCTTAAGGTGGTGACTCAGGTGACAGGCGACATTTAAGACAACAAGCTCACCTCTGTCCCGCTGAGCTGTCCATGTCGTTGCCATCCAGTCATTGCAGTCCTGTGTGTTCCGCTGGCGAAGACACAGCATTTCTCATCTCCCCTCCTCTCCACTCTCCTGTTAGACATTGACTGCCCCTTTGGTCTGCCTGTCTCTGCCCTTGACCACTCCACTCAATACAGCTCCACCACTCACAACTCTACAGAAAACCGTGCCGTGCAACCTGCTCTATTTTTACCACTCTCTCACTCACTTGTCTCACCCACCCGCCTCTACCCCTCCCCTACATTAACACCGTCCCCCCCTCTGTGTAGCTAGAGGTACTCAAAACCATTTTCCAATCTCTTGCCCTCCTCTCCACGTTCTTATCTCGTCTTGGACTCCCATTTCCCTCATTTTCACCTTCCTCGCTGACACTCATTTGTCACCCGACACCCCTTTTTAGCGGTTTCGCTCTCTCTCTCTAATCAGGCCTCAGTCTCTGTCCCCCCCAGCTGTCACCTAGTTGCTGTCTGACCCACTATTTGCCATTTAGTCTCTGCTATACGCTTCCTCTTCCCCTCATCCCACCACTCTCCATCTCTGCCTCTGCTCTCTACTCCTTATATACTCGCAACCCTTTTCGCTCTGCCTTCTCCCCGTCTCCAGCAGCATGAATATATTATTATCTACACAATGGGGGCCTGCTTATTGTTTATGAATTACCAGCCTTGCGGCCAAACAAAGCCTATTTTCATAAGAAACCTCCATTTCATTTCAGCTCCAATTAGATTGGGGGCTAAAGAATAGGGAGTCCTCAGGCCTCAGCCCCTAAGGATGGCAGGTCCATTCAGCTTCATTCAATGGGGCCTTATTGCTTTCCTATACAAAAGAGCACGTGGACGGGCTTTCAGACTGAAACACCGACCAAAAAATGACTGGGAGACAGTACTGTACAATAACAAATCTTTAAAGAAAGGACACCGAGTGCTTATCCTCCCATCCATCAATTCATCCCTCACTCTTCTCTTTCTTCCCCTCCACTGTTCGTATATATTGTGAGACCTGGACATTAATGACAGACAGTTGAAAAGAGAAAGGGAGCGGAAGAAAGAGTGGAAGAAAGAGGGAGAGCAGCAGCTCAGTTTTTCACAATACACGTCAAGTCTTAAATGATCACTGGGGCTGGTGAATAGACAGAGAGAAGGGAAAAGGAATGAGTCATGTGTGTGTGTGTGTGTGTGTGTGTGTGTGTGTGTACAGCTGATTGATTCTCTGCTTTGAAAAGAAAGAAGAAAGAGGGGGTGGGGGGCAAACGAAAGAGAGAGGAAGACCTTGATGCCTTTTTTCTGAGTGCTACAATAGTACCCTGGGTCTGTGCCATAGTGACAGGCTGTCAGTCTATCCTAGTAGGAAGAATAGAGCCAGAGACGCTGAGGAGGAGCTGCTGCAGGTCAGGGCCACATCCTAGGTTTCTTACCACCGCCTGGACACTTGGAAGGAAGGTGACAGTTACAGTATATGTAGAGACAGTAAACCCTTCAGTGCCAAGTAAATCGGGAAATTCTCGCTATTTCTACGTGTCGATATTTCGACTAAGGGTTAGGGTTAGACAGTCGTTTCACTGAGGTTAGGGTTAGAGTTTGGGGTAGGTTTAGGCAGTGGTTAACATTCACCAGGTTTGCATTCACCAGCGAAGGCAGGTTAGCATTTCACCAGGTGAACATTCACCCGCGTCAAACCAATGGAACGTCGAACAAATGTTATGTCGAAATATCAACTCAACATTTGCAAACTATTAAATGGTACTATTAAAAATTACCAGAAGTACCCTACCAGTCAAAAGTTTGGACACGTACAGCTTCTCACACACATTAAATGAGAGCAGTGTCCAAACCTTTGACTGGTAGGGTATTCGACATGTACTTACCTCCACATGAAGAACAGGGAAGGCCAGCTGAGCGTTTCAGATGCATCGGCAGACTCCCTAGTCTTGGCGAGAAAAGGCCGTGGCCCTCGCCACTTCCTGGTTCGTTAGCTGACATTATGTTGCAGTCAGGCAGGCAGTGTGAAACAGTCAGGCCAAACAAGGTCACAGCGTGACAGTCCCCGCCTGGCTTTATCTGAGTGGATCTGCTTTTAGAGGAGAAATCTGAATTGTGCCTTTGTATCTATGCAGGAATATTCACCGTGAGACAATGGGCAACCGTTCTCATTACTAATGAGTGGACAAGGTGAGAGTCACAGTGAAAAGGCTGACATCCGTGGTTATTTAGCCAACAGCAGCAGAACGGGATCGTTTCCTTACAAAGCATATCAGTGGTATCAGGGCACACAATGGGGGTTTCAATAGGCACGTCACTTCAATAAAAAAGGCATAGAGATGCACTCGTGCACATACGTGCACACAACATTTCTTTTATGCATGAAAGGATTATTATATCACGGTCGCATTCATCCCAAGCCTAGAAACTCTAAGCCCTCGTCTCATATCTGCAAATTAATGGGAACATAATTCTTTTAACAATCATGTCATTAACATGCATATATTGGTGCACATTTTGACCGGCAAAAAACTTGTCTGGATTCCCCAACTTACTGTAGTCGTCACTTTTAGTTGTCATTAAGAGTGTCATTTTAACCACTTTCAACCCAGCATCCCCATTTTTTGCATGTACCGTACAGTAATTATAGCCGAAAACCGTATATCTGCTATGTTTGCAATTTGTACTGTTTTTGTGCAACAACGCTAGGGCTAAAGTGGTTAATAGGTACACATGATGCAGTCTCTTTCAGTGGCAAATTATGTAGAGTCGTGCTCCTAAAAACACATTTATTTCTCCCAAAGGACAAAGGCTCATCTTTCAGCAGTATTTACATCATACAGTACAAATTCAAAATCTGTACAACTCCCTTCGGACACTCAGAAGGAACAGAAGGCAGAAAGATAATTCACGCTACAAAATAAGACAACGGAGAGCAGTTTCTCTGGCAGAGACTTAACCTTCCTCTAAAATAACAAGACTGGGCTACGCCTGGGCCAGGGAAACTGCCTCGAAAAACAAACACATGATTCTTAAAAAATTAAATAACGGAGGTTATGAAATGAAGAGGTTCCAGTTCAGAATTGTCTGAGGCATTTGTGACAATCAACGCCGTTAAGAGTACCATTGGAGTACCGCCGCAGTACCGTCAGAGTTAACATTAAGAGAATGCATTGCTTGTGATGTTTGTAAACTGGAGGGAGGTACAGTAAGTTCTCCCCAGGTGCAGTCATCTTGGATTCAGCTGTAGAGACTGTTGGATGCTGTGTCAGACCCACGAAGAACACCAAAGGTGCAGCTCATTCCATTGTTTTGGCGTTTCAGGAATGTTACAGTGGAATGGTTGGTCCAGACAGTTCAGCACCAAACCGCAACCACTCCCCTTGCTCTCATCTCAAGTGGCAGTGACGGCCAAGGCACCTCCTGAAATCCTGAAGGCACCCTCTCTCAGAGCACTTACACGCGCACGACGCACGCACCTGTCACAACCAAGCTCAAACATCCACACACACAAACAAACGTGTGGACTCGCTTGTGCTCTCTCTTGCATTCCAAAGCTTATAAATGTATAGGTGAGACACACATTGAAAGCAAGCTTACAGATTGCCGTGTGAATGCACCAATGTCTCACACTCGCACACAAATTCAGCCACACAACACATCAGCCTCACAAGTTTGTCTCATCCCATGTTGGATCGTTCATGCTTTTCAACACCCTCTTCACAACCTTCTCCAGTTCCTTCCGTGCTCTTTGCTCCTCTTCGAGCGATCTCTTCATCTTCTTATTATCCTGTTGTGGAACACAGTGAAGTCATTGCTGTTTTAGTGAATGCACTTTATTCAATCATAATTCAGTCATTTCAGCTCCCTGCTCAAAATAAGCGTCAATTACCGTTATTGAATCAAAATGGCCAGCAAGAGTCAGAGGGGTCGCTGTTCTATGGAAATCCCATGCAAACCATGGTAGAGTATTTAAATTCACTATCTGACTGCCTGGAGGCTTATGTACACAAGACGATGGAACAAAAAAGAAACACTTGCATATAGGACCATATTGTCATCAGTATGTGTCTTTGTCTATTATACCATAGTTATGTCTGACCTCGCATTGAGCCATTCTAATGGGTGCCAATATCTCATGATAACAGAGCCCTCCACCTGTCACCTAGACCTGTAGAAACAGCCATTGCAAGCTGTAGTTTTTTTTATTTATTTTTTTCATTTTAATGATTTTCTAAATATAAATGTAAATATTAAAAATATTATCCCATTAAGACCTGAGGCTGATTCAACAAATTCCTTCTAAATCAGTAGTTCTGAAAAATATCAGATGTATAAGCTTGCAGTGCTGCACTAGGTGACATGCTGTGAGCTTGTATACAATGTATCTGCCATTTTTGAGAACCACTGTTCTAAACCAATGTTCTAATTCCTAAGAGTTTACTGAAAAACGTATGACGCTATACATGTATAGAGTAGTGGTTCCCAAAAAAGAAAATTAGACATTTGCCCGGGACCCAAAACTAGTAAAAATAGCAGATCTACAAGTTTACAAAGCAGTTGTAGATTGGCTATTTTCACTGCTTCTTAAACTTTGCTTTCTAATTAAATGGAATTTCTTGGATTTTTCTTTGATTTCTCCATAAAATTGCAAAATAATTACAACTTTTGCTTTTGGGGGAATGTTTTTTGAAAATGTTTTGAAATAATTAAAAACAAAATGTAGGAAACCAAAAAATTAAGGGACCCATAAAAACGCACCCCTCAACTCGGCCAAAACGTTCAGCAGCATTTAGTGTTGGAGTTTGGAAGCGCTCGTTGGAGATCACACAGCGGTCCTGTCGTACCAGCCGTTATTGAAAACCAGGGCTTCCAAACTCCACCAGCTCACAACATGTCTATTGGGGATTTATATGAAACAAAAACTTTGCAGATAGAAAGAGGATGATCCAAGCTTTCCACGATAAGTCGTTTAAACCAATCAGATAGGACTTTTCTGTTTGGATGTATGGGCTGACAAGGCCAGAAAGGCTTTTTGTGCCACTCAGTAGGCGTTCCCGTATAACTTCCGGGTACGATGTCGTCACGCACATGGCCTCTATATACTGTAGCTAAAATCTAAAATGACACTGATGTTTACCTGGCTTTAATGGGTTACACTTACAGAATAACATTTTATTTGAACTAATCTGCATGGTAGCGTTGCGTACGTAGCCGTAAAGAACGTCAAATATATACAGAGAGTTGTAATCAATGGGCATGCCAAAACATACTGTTAGTACAGTATGGACCAAGCAAGAGGTTTTTGTTTTTATTTGTTTATTTGTTCGGCTGATATTTAGTATAGAGCCCTCGACTAAACATAGGGTTTATAACAAAGACAAATTCACGTTTAGCTTGTAAATCCCCATGACCAAAGAAAAAAAAACATTACAAAGCCATTCACCTGTTTTAGTTCTTGGACCTCATCCCTCAGAGCATACACCACATCCACCAGGCTCCTTTAAGAGAATACACAGCTTTCACAACATAGCACTCATAACACAGCAGTTCTAGCTCTCAAAGAACAAGCATCATTAAAGCCAAGAGCAGCTGGCGATTCAAGATTTCTTTTGATATAGTGTTGTTGGGGACTGAGAAGAAAAGTCTACTTAACCCATTTAGACCGGGTACGCATTATTACTTTAACCAATATTTTATGCTTTAACTAAACTCAGCACAAAAAGAAAGGAAACTTGACTTCGGTCCATTATGTCTCCCCTTTAATAAAAACCAATTTGTATTGTGTTTTATATCATTTTTATCGTTGATTCGTCACCTTTACAACGAGGTACAGTTTGTACCTCGTTGCCTGGCAGGCCTGCAATACTGTTCTTTTGGTGTTCACTCTCCCACAGTAATAAGGAAAAGAAAAAAAACACACAAATTGGCCATTTATACACTTTGTTAATGTTAAGCTCAGTGTCAGGGAAGCCCAAAATAAGAGTAAATGGGAGCAGAACAAAGCCATTTTGGCAGAATTTTGCTTGGCGCAACCCACACTTTTGGCTGTGTAGCTCATGCCTCAAATGCCCGATGCTTACCGTTACTGTACCTCGTTGTAAAGGTGACGAATCCACGATAAAAATAATATAAAACACAATACAAATTGGTATTATTAAAGGGTAGATATAATGGGCCGAAGTCAAGTTTCCTTTCTTTTTGTGCTGAGTTTATACAAAAATAGCAGATGTACAAGCTCACAGCACGGCACCGAGTGCCGCGCTGCGAGCTTGTAGATCTGCTATTTTATTGAATATTTTTGACATGATTAAATGTCTTCTAAATCCTTTTTTGAAAAAAGCATGTTTCTATGTCAGTGGTTCTCAAACCTTTTCATGTCAAGGACGCCCAAAATTACATGAATTTGATCGCGGACCCCCATCTCAAACTATGTTGTTCCAGGGACCACCCAGAAGCAAATATTTGAGTTACAAATGTCTTTTAAAAAGATATATTTAAAGACTTGCAAAAATCAAGATTTTTCAAAATAGCAGATCTACAAGCTCACAGCATGGCACTCGGTGCTGCGCTGTGAGCTTGTATATCTGCATTTTTCAGTAGTTAAAGCATTAAATAATTCTAGGTCTAAATAAGTTAAAAGGTCTCAGTTTGCTTTCTTACTTTTCCTCTCCGGCAGTTTGTCCGTTGCGATTGGGATCCTCCACTATAAACTTCTCCTCTCCGGGTATGATCACCTGCAAGCCCATGTCTTTCCGCTGTCCTGTTTCAAAACACAACACATAGTTTTGTGCTCTGCAGCAAGACTCCTCAGTGCCCACTCAGTCACATTCAAAGTTCAAGTTTATTATCAGTACACACACATACAATTCAGACAATAGCAGTTAATGACTTAACTCGTTTGTGTGTGATTGGAAGGGTTGTCTGGCAACTAAAAGAGCGGTGGGAGAAAACACTGGATTTTGGGAGAGGCGGTGTGTTAATCAAGCACAGATTGGATATTGGGGGAGACAAAAAAGAAAAAGAAAAAAACAGAGGAAAGTTGAAGGATAAAAGGAGACACCATGGAAAGAGGGAAGTTAGATTCATTCACCCTCACTCACTGAGTCACCACCATCCAAACCAGTGGTTCTCAACCTTTTCAGGCCACGACCCCCAAAATAATCATATTTTAACTGGGGACCCGCCCACCCTATGAGCACTAAGAGTTGAGGCATTACATTTTGTATAACACGGTTCTATTGTGAAAGTAGCAGATCTACATGTAGATCGGCTAGTTTCACATTTTCTGCCTCTAATATTTGACAATTTGGCCAATGTAAAATCTTTCATTAAAAAAAAATCACTTTAGACATGTGCATATACCCTCTATACACTTAAACGTTATGTTAGTTTGTTTACTGTTGAGTGTGAAACAATAGTGCACATTAAGTTAACCATCTGGGGACCCCCCAAAATTATTTGGGGACCCCCCTGGGGGTCCTGACCCATAGGTTGAGAACCACTGGACCCAACGACCCCAAAGAAAACAAGAACAAACTAAAAAAAACACTCTTTGAACCACACCAAAAACAATCAAATGCCGCAAATCTGACAAAATCACCCCGAATGCAAGTGTCTACCAAATGACAGATTTATTCAAAACTCATAATACAGCGCTTGGGACTCGTATACTTCAGTTGTGTAGAACAGATATTCTGAAGGCGCCATTTGTAAATAAGACATGGTCACGTGAGAATTGTATACAGCATTAGAGCACACAGGACAACGTTGGTCGAAGGCAGTTAGTTAGTTGCTCCATCACCCTGCCTGTCCCGAATTTTCATTCAGTATGTTTGTCAAAACCACAGAATACACCTGTCACAATGTATATAGCACATAACATGAGGACAGTCATATTCTTGCCTTAAATACTCATAGAATGTCTGTTAGGATTCTTTTTTTTTCTTCTTTCACTTGATCCATGACAACCAATATTTACAAAAAGGGAGACTCAAGTTATTTTTTCTTTTTAAGCTGAAGTCCACCCTGATAGTATTCTGAAATATTCTGAATGAATAGTTCACAAATGATCTTGTATAATTACATCTGTTTTTTATCTCTTTATACTCCCAGAACACTGAAGGTGAGCATTTACACTACAGATGAGCTTTTACTTTACAGTAAACACTGAATACTTAAGTCTACCTTTAGGACTATTATCACACACTTTAGGCAGACAAAACAAAAAAAGTACTGAATTTGACAGATTCTGCCCCCCTTCCACCCACCCCCCCATTACACGATTGTGCAAAATAATTTAAACACTTCATGTTATTATAGCTTCAGTGTAAACCTTAATACAATTTCAATCAAATGTAAAGAGAAAGCAAATATTATTCCAGGGATCATTTTGTAGTTGGTTTTGTAAACATAGACATACAGAATAAAATATAAATAAAAAATAATCATATGAATACAAAATAATCAGTAGAACGGAGAAATGATTTTATAAAAACAGAAAGAACATGGACCGATAAACTCCATATACATACGGTATATCACCAAAATAATAGCTGTTAGCAGGAGAGACATTCTAAATGGACTACAACCTGTGGTTTATACCCATACTGGAAAAATACTTCTTCATAAAAATAGTTATTAATGCAAGGGATATCATGGGCAGCTTCCCCAGACACATGACGGAAGGTTGCTTGCGACGCTATAGGTGCTAGTTATTGTGTTCTGATGCAAAGTGTGTTTGTTTGCTTACTTTGGGGGTATGCTAAGCTAGAGTAGGAGCCAGAGAATTTGGCATCTCATTGCATATCCTGTAGACTTTCCATTTAAATACACAATTTAAATTTGGTTTTGGTGTACATTCAACTGCTAACCCCCCCCCTTTCCACCCCCCCTGTATTTTTCATTCCTCTGCCTGAAATACCTTAAATGTCTAAAGTTTGAGGTGTCTTTCTTGCAGACAATAGTTGGTTAGCAACATGGTTTAGACTATAACTGATCCACTGTAGAAGCTATAGTAGAAAAGTAACTTCACTGCATGATGTATATTCATCAACCACTCTACTTGCGTGACCAAGACTAACAATTCTTTCTTCCTGGAAGCAGCTAGAACAGAAAATGGCCAGTGCTTCATATTGCATGAAACTTTAGAAATGACATTAAAGGTTCTATACTTTCTAGTCATGCAGTGGGCTAAACGCAAGTACTGCTTTGGACCGGAAAATTTAAATAGGGCTTAATAATATGAAGAGATATATTTTAAAAACCAACATTAGATAAAACGTTAAGAATGTTAAGCGTTGCATTTGCATGCCGCTATATTATTCTGACAGAGCAGGAGCGTTTGTGTGCATACTCCCGTGTCTGTGTGTGCGCGTATGTTTGTGTGTGTCTGTTTGTCATTGTTGCACTTGTGCTATGTTTGAGCGTACGTCCTGCAAACAGACATAGTGGAGTAGTAGTAGTACATGGCAAATGGAATACACTCCTTCCTGAATCACATCTGAATATCAGACAGGAAAAAAACTCTGTCCCCGTTGCTCCCTCCCTCCCCAAATAAACCCACTCTACAGTAAAATCTTCGTTGTTAAAAACCCATTTAGGCCTAGAATTATTGAATGCTTTAACCAGTGAAAAATAGCAGATATACAAGCTCACAGCGCGGCACCGAGTGCCGCGCTGCGAGCTTGTAGATCTGCTATTTTTGAAAAAGTTGTGAAAATGTGTGCAAATCTTTGAATATGTGTATTTTTTAAAGCAAACGTTTGTAGCTCAAACTTTGCATCTGGGGGGTCCCTGGAACTAAATAATTTGAGATGCGGGTCCGTGGCCAAATACATATCATTTTGGGGGTCCTTCGCATAAAAAGGTTTGAGAACCACTGACATAGTAGTCTCTCAAGAACTGAGCTCCATTTAAGTGAAAAGGACCTTTTCTTTGACGATGGCTAGCCAGATTGCTGACATAGAAACATAGGTTTTTCAAAAAACCTTAGGATTCAAAAGACACTTATAGAATCGGCTCAAAATTCTAATTTTCACAATTTTTCAAAAATAGCAGACCTACAAGCTCGTTGTGAGCTTGTAGATCTGCTATTTTTCAATAGTTAAAGCATAAAATAATGATACACAATAATGTGTACCCGTTCTGAATGGGTTATTAAACTTATCCATTTGTAACTCGGAGTGTACAAATCCTAACATTTGTAACTGTACACTCTCAGAGTTAGATTAACACTGAGAATTTTACAGTGTAGCATTCTCTGTCCTCTCTGACGAGAGCCCCCGCGCTGAAGGTCAAACAAGGGGAGAGGGCACATTCAAGATAAATAAACATACACTATCTAACACCTACTGCATGACAACTACGGAAAGAGAGGAGGCACATAAAAAGGGGATGTGGTCAAGGCAACAGGGAGATACTTATCAAAAACTATTTAAAAAAATGGTCAAGAAATAAATAAAACCAATAAGTTAAGAAACACAAAAACAAACAAACAAAAAAAACAATCAAAAACAAATATATAACAAAATAAATAAATAAATAAAATGTAAAAACGTCTTCTAATTCCTAGTTTCTTTCAATAGACCAAAAGGTTAAGAGGTAAGCACGCCGCACGTTGCGTTATGGTACAGCGCGGCAGTGCAGTTGTTGTTGTTGTTGTAGTAGTAGTAGTAGTGGACTTTTTTTGTTGTCGTTTGTTTTAGTTCTGGTGAGAGATGCAGCTCTTACGCGACACTGAGCCCATCCTGTAACTGTGGGTGCTCCAAACGGAGTCGTAGTCCGAGTCCTCCGAGAGGTCGGAGCTCAGCTCCGGCCGCGTCACGCTGCTACGGCGGCCCGGAGAGTCCGTGCAGGAGCGGTCGGCGTCCGCGAGCACGTGGTTGTGCATCAGGTCTGTGCCCTGCCAGGCTGGTTGGAGGGAGGGGTGGTGGCGTAATGAGGTGTGGGCGGGAGGGGGGAGGTGTCGGGGTGGAGGGAGGAGAGGCAGGGTGGGGAGAGTGTGGGCATACGGCACGGGGAGAACATGGGGAGGGTGATGGTATGGCGGAAGGAAGGAGCATACGCAACATACGCAACGTGTTGATGAGCAAAATCATAAGAAATAAGGCCGGATGGAGGGTGCAGGGTGGGCGAAATGGATCAAATTATATGTGGACAAAATCACACAAGTGTGGGGGAAATAACACAGCGCAAACAAAAGAATAAATGATGACAAAATAAACAAAAGGATTTACAAAAAGGGTAACACAAGTTAAACCGGAGCAATGCCAAAGAGTGAGGAGTGAAAGAGAGACAGACAGAAAAGATATTGTTAAAAAGGATCATTAAGAATACCAGTATTAAAGAAAAGACAACTGAGTAATGGAAAAAACAAACACTGCACACTCAAACATAAACCCTTGGAAGTACAATGTGTGCGTTTCTAAGCGGTTCCTTACTGGAGTTGAGGGTCTGCCTGGTCTTAGCACTGGTACAGTATGCCTCGATCACTTTAAGGATCTGTGCGTCCTCCTCCAGAGCAGCCGTACCTGGGCAGAAGAAACAGACTCTTATATCTGGGCATGTCATGACTCATGATAGTCGAATATCCAGAGAAAGAAATTGCCAAACATCTAGTGGAAAATCTTCCCTATCTGACATACAACATTATAAAGGGTTTAAAAGGTTAACCAGCTATAGCTGCCATCTCTATTTTGGGCAGGTGATTTTTTTTTCACAAAAAAAAAGCTTTTGACCTTGCAGATTGGTTATTTTCACTGTTTGTCGTACAATGTATATTGGGTTAACTCTTCCTAGATAAATTGTCCCTTTAAGAGTTTCTACACTCTTTTTCAAAGTATAACTCAGACAGTAACATGTACAGTATTTGTAAAGGTAACATGTTTTAGACATAGAACATCACAACAGAAGCAGGATACACGTTCAATGCATTTCAGTTGACCAGTAAAAGGTCACAGTAACAAGTAATGCTAAACATACTCTTCCTCAAGGCAAACTCCTCTTCGGACTGTTTCCTCTCAGGCTTGCGTTTGGGAAGGAGCTTCTTCACACTTTTGGGACTTTTACTGAGATCCTGTTGCAGGAGGGCCAAAAAGAGAGAGACTTATAAAAGAGTAAGCATATAAAAGCTCCACTAGCGTACCAAGAGGCTGTGCTGGAGATTACAGTCATACATTTGGGCTAAAAGGATATCACTAGACTGCTAGGGGTGGGACGATATGAACATTTTATATCACGATTATTGTGAACAAAGAAATCGCGATTTACGATATTATTGCAATAATCAATAATATCCCCAACATCCATTATCCTAGGGTGGAATATTTGCCAAAAAATAGCAGATCTACAAGCTCACAACGCGTCGCAACGCATTGAGAGCCTGTAGATCGGCTATTTTTTGGCAAAGAGATTTGTTATTGTGTGAAAGAAAGACGTATATCAAGTACGTGTATGTATACGCTGGATATGCAGCTCGGCAAATAAAAGTTGAATTGATCCCAGTGCATGACGGAGGACAATTTCACGATAAATTAAATCTCCACAATACGATTATCGTGAGTGTTTTTATCACAATATCGTCCCATCCCTATAGACTTCCAGAGGAAAGGTTACCTCCTTGTAGCAGAGAGCAGCCGAGGGTCTTAGAGGGGGCGCAGGGCGCAGGCAGCTCAGGCTCCAGGGTTTGGGAGTGTTGGGGGGCTCCAGGGGTCCCCACATCATGGTGCTGAGAGAGGTACTGTGGGAAGAGGGGTGGGGCAGGGTGTGGTAGGCTGGTGCCACGGTCATGGCCCTGCCCTCAGCATGACGGGACGGAGTCAGGGGGTGAGACGGGAGCTGAGGGAGCAGAAGACACAGCCTATGTAACGATCCTTCGGGGTTCACACACTGCAGTGCACACTGGAAATATACTGTACATCCAATACAGGGAGGGATTCCCAACTCTGATCCCCAGAACCGATGGTACCATGGTTACGCTCTTATTTTGAAGTGTCTACTGTCATTTGACTTGACACGAACATGCCAAGTTAAAGTCACAGCAAATCACTGGGTTCAATTTAGCCCGAACTCAGTGATCTCAAAAAGCAAATCTGCCATATCGTTGCCTTTTGCAATAGTGTGTGCCAGCGCCTACGTCATTGTAGTCCTTAGCGGCCATTTCTTGGGTAAAAAGTAAAAACACAGGTGTTTCAATTGTTTGATTGCATAGAACTAACGCTATAGTCTAATCAGAACACCTGTGTAAGGCTGTGTTTACCCAAGAAATGGCCGCTCTTAGAACTACATTTGGCACACCCTATACCGATATTGTGCATAAACTGACATGGTCCAAACCATGTCGTGTGTGTGTGTGTGTGTGTGTGTGTGTGTGTGTGTGTGTGTGTGTTGGTGGCTTGCTGACCGTGTGGCAGGGCACAGTGAGAGGCTTGTGGCTGGGAGCGGAGGCTGCAGTGTGCTTGGTCTGCCTGCCGAGGTGTTCTGTCCAGTCCTGCAGGTCCTGCTGGTTGTTGCACACCACCTGGAGGCGCTCGAACTGAGTACCTGCAGACACAGCACAACACATATAGATACCCGTAGATACCTTTATTATCCCACCAGGACAAATCGTAGCCCAGAGGCGGCACAGCAGTCAAGGTTGCAAAGTTACAGGTAAAAGTGTGAAAAATAAAAAGTACTGTTGTGTACAGTGAAAAAACTAAGGAGCATCAACAATACAGAGCAAACGTAAACGGGTAAAAAAAACAAATACAGTGTCCATAACAGTCCATGCTACATAGGTGTCTCACCGTTATCTCGCCATAACACACATAATAGTACACTTACATACAACCAACATACATACACACACACAACCAACGTGGTACTTGGATGGACTCATGTTACAATGACTGAGCAATAACCAAATAAGGATTTCCCAATGCAGATGCCTCAAATATGGAGTGTGTTGTCCAAGCTCAATCTGTTGTCATAGACCGATTAACGTGTTTTGGTGTATAACGGCAGCCATCCGTGGTGATATCAGAAACAAGGGCGGCTAATGTGTTAAAATTGCATTCACGTGATACAATATACTGTATCTTACCAGTGAGTTCAAAGGCATTTTTGTGGGCTTCACAGTCTTCCAGTTTGGTCACCGTCATGCCAGCCAGTGGCAGCTTTCCCTGCGGGGAACAATCATCACACAAGAACAGTAAACAAACCATGTATATCAGGATACGATCAGGATTCAGAAGCCGGAACCTCAATGAGAAATTAGAATGGAACTTTTAAGTGCAGCTGTGGGAGGGATTTAGTGTGGATTTAGTCTGACCTGGAATATGAAGCCACTCATTCTGGGGCTGGCAGACAGCATGAGGAGGACGTGAGGGAAGAGCATGAGATAGCGCTCACACTTCTCCTGAGGGGAGGTTGGAGAAGTGTTACTTTGATTCATTCATTCAACTGCAGTCAAATGTAGGGATGGGACGATATGAACATTTCATATCACGATCATTGTGACCAAAGAAATCGCGATTTACGATATTATCGCGATTATCAAAATCCATTATCCTGGGGCGGAACATTTGCCTAAAAAATAGCCAATCTACAAGCTTGCAGATCGGCAATTTTTTGGCAAGACATTTGATGGAGAGTGAAAGAAAGACTGTATCAAGTACGTATATTATAAGTAACTTTTACCAATTATAGTGGGTTTAACTGGTACCACATATGCAGCTCGGCAAATTAAAGGTGAATTGATCCCAGTGCATGACGGGGGACGATATCACGATATATTAAATCTCCACGATGCGATTATCGTGATAAACACAATAAACGATATCACAATAAACGATAATATCGCTTATTGTCCCATCCCTAGTCAAATGATTTGTTAAGTCATAAGCATGAAGCTAGAAGCTACAGGAAAAATCCTCCCAAAACATAATATAGACAAGACCGATGCAAAAAAATAAAGAATCAATCTCGAAATCAATTTGATTTCTTTGATGAAGTTTCCAACTTTCCATTTGAAAACGTTTAACGTTTAAATAAGGAAATAAATAAAAAAGAAACAATAACTGATGAAAAAATGCAAATGAAGACATTTAACTTATATATACTTAACTTATATTATACAATGGACAAAAAACTGAACTGAACTTTATTTTATTTAACCATTTAAGCCCTTTTCAAGCATATTCAAAAATAGCTTGTAGATATGCTAATTTAGAAAACATTTTAAAAAGCTGAAAAATATGTACACACACCACCAAGTCATCAAAAAAGTCAAATAATGGCCGATATATCTGTCAAAATGATACACATATAGCTCTAGTAGTATAGCATAGACGGCTTCGACAGCTTATTGTTGCTAGGAGATTAGTGAATGCCCTTGTCAACATCCAGTCAGCTGTTTACACCACTAGGGAGGGTTTGGGTCCCAACTCAAAACAACAATTTGTATGGCTATTTCAACAAACTAGCAGCTGTTTCTCTGATAGATAGTTGGTTGTTTCCCCATGGGTAATAATACACAGTGCTGTCCAAAGCAGTGCTGTACTCTTCGCTCATAATAAAGGACATCTGTAAGAGTTATTGTCATGATAAATGTTTATAAGAGATAGAACAGTCAACACCTCTGTCTGAAACAGGTGGCCCCTAGTCATAACAGAGTTATTCAGAGCATGAGGTCTTAATAATAAGCCCTCTTCCTCAGGGAAGGTGTTGTTCAGTCACAATGGATGATTCTGTCTGTTTGGAAATTCTACAATCAAGGCCTCTCTGTTGAAGGGGAAAAGTGCTGTTCAGTCACAATGGAGGATTACGTCTGGAAGTTATGTCATCACCAAGAAGTCATTCTAGGTGTGACGTACAGAAAAAAGTTGGGTAACGTATGTTGGGAAAGGTGTTCGCAAAATAAATGATGTATTCTACCTTAATCCAGGATCATATATCAGTGTTCTAAATTGATCACTGACATATTGTGTCGTTCTATACTTGTGTACAATGACATTTGTATAATTCAAACGCAGTGGCAAACTAAAATCATTTATCATGAGTGGAGTTCTCAAACAATACTTTAAACCAAAAGGTTTAACTTTTTTTAAATATATAATGTATAATATACAATGTAAGATTTCCAAGCAATGAATAATCGTAAAGAATGATAAAAATGCAATATAAATATACATTATTAGAAAGTACAAAGGGTTTAGCAAATGAGCAATGACTTATTTTTTAGAACCATGGGTTGTGAAGAGAAGACTTCTGCACACCCAGTTCCTCTCAAGCAGGTGCGTAGGTAACAAGACAGTATAAGCAAGGAATTTTGGACAGATCAGACCCGCATACTGCCGCTTGCAAGTTCAAGAGAGTCGTTTAATAATAAATAAGGAGCAGCGTTAGAACCATGGGCGGAAATGGCGTGCGTGACTATTACGGGCTATTAGAGTGAGCAGCAGGGGTGATGGATGGTGCTTGTACCTCCGCTCCCGGACAGTGGACCATGGCTTGGCTCATGTAGAGCACAGATCCCATGGTCCTGATGTCGTCGCCCTCCCACAGTCGGATGGACTCAGTCAGAATCTGCAGCTCCAGCTCCTTGCGTTTCCTGACCTCCTGACACTGAGCCTAGTGGCACAGGGGAAACAAGCCAACAGCTGCTCAGAATAGAGCTCCCGGCGTCTATTTATGTGTTGACGTCTCACTCACAGAACGCTGGGCACCCACTGACTTACAGATAGGTTCTTGAACGTTGCCATGCACTTCTGGATATCTGGTTTATCTGGGTGATTCTCCTAGAATGAAAAATAACAATAAAAAGAAACAAATAGGTTATACAACATACAGTATAATCCAAGCACGCATTAACCACTTAGACACCCTCTATACTTCATTGACCAGATTCCCCCAGGGATCTATATTATGCCCCCTCCTGTTTTGCCGTGAAGAATAGCAGATCTACAAGCTCACAATGCATTGTTACTATGACAAGCTCCACCGGCTGTCCCTGTCAGTCAGTCAGTCTGTCTGTCTGTCTGTCTGTCCATCACGTCACGTCACACTTTTGCCCCAACTCTTATCTCCGCCACCGTTGCCCCTATCCAAGCCAAACTTTGCACAGTTTTTTTTTTTTTTTTTGCTCCTTGGCTGCCAAATTACCTCCGCCCCTGATTTCTCACATGGCCCTCTTCTAGCGCCAACATCAGGCCGATTTTTGCAAAAAAACATTTTTGGACACTGCTCCTACAGATTTTGGCCTGAAATCACGCAAAGCGGTACACAGTATCTCTAAAGTCATGTCATCAACATGGATCTGTACCATTTCCCATATTCCCTCCTGATTGGCTAAGATTGCCTTCTAAAGTTTGTGTATGCGATGTGATGGTCGCTTATCTCCCGATTAGGGAGACAAAAAATGGAGAGTGGGTGGGTCTATGGGCTGGAACCAGGCTAGGAGAACAGTACAAGGATAGCCAATACAATAAAAAGAATGTAGTACAGTACAAGTACAGTTAAACACCCTGCCTAAAAGGAGCATCCCAAATAAGTCCTTTTACAGTCTTTTTTACGTCAGAAGTCCTTGGTATTCAATTCATGGACATAACAAATTGCAAGCAAAAAAATTAAAAACATTCAAAAATCATTGCAGTTATAAAAACACTATCTGCAGGGTAGGGGAAACAACGTATCTTTGTATATACCGGTATATGTATATATATTAAAAGTAAACCAGATATTCTTCTCCCAATTCCGATCTTTTGAAAATCACCTTAATCACCCCAATGTTTGCATATTATGGCATGGCCAGGGACGCTAGAGTTCAAGTGGTTAATGAAAATGACTAATCAGATAGATGCATACACACCTCCATGTGCCTCTCCAGCTCTTTTAGTAAGTTAGGGTACTTGTCGAGTCTCATGAAGGGTTTGCTGAGGCCTGTGGTCAGGGTAAGAATCCCAGGGCTGACTGCACCCCTCCCCTCCATGAACTCTCCCAGTGCCTCACTGCAGAAGAGAGGGAGAAAGAGTTTGTCGGATCGCCTGTTGTGATTTCTAACTTTAAAGGAATAAAACAAAGTCATACTTTGTAAGAATTGACCCTTTGTCAAGTCCCGCCCGTGGTCCCGCCCCTCTTCGCACCCATTGGTTGCTTTGTCTTGGTTGGACAAAAGTCCTTTCTCTCCATCCACTACTATTCTGTGTATTCAATTCTAATTTTAAACTTGGTTTCAGTAAAAAGGAACATCTAAGGTGCAGTATAGTGACTGGGCATGTTTTAAATGTTTTTTTTCTCTCCCCAAAAATGATGTTTTAGCAAATTCAACATAAACAAGGCGGAACAAGGCAGAAAGAGCCTGCTGGTTGGTCAGGCAGGGACCAACCAGAAGGCTGACAAAGGGTGAATTAAGTAAGTTAGGAGGCTAGAACAATTAATTGAATCTGGAAAATTTTGAGTCTTTGTTTCACAATTATGTATTCATTATACTCCAAGCTGTTGCACCTCTCCTCCACACTATAACATATTGGTTAATAACCAGAACTTTGTACATCTCTCCATCCATCAGAGGCCTTTACATGCCATTTGGGCAAAGCAATGTCACTGTACAATAGGCAACAAAGCCTAGCCATAAAAAATCATCATCAATCGTGATTTACAATCATGATTAAAATATGATCTTTTGAGCCATAAATATCACGCAGCCCTACTGAATATGAGTGATGCTATTGTGGTATGCAGAGGTAAAGTATTAGAAATTAAAGAGGCATGTATGTAGCGTACCTATGCTGGGTGAGCACGTTGACAGCAGAGGGGTGGTTGGAGCAGTAGCCGACATAAAGAGCCCTCATCTGTGGCATGAGGTTAAGAAAGAAACCTCCAACCTTTTGCTGGTTCTCTGGAAGCCTGACAACAATGAAAAGGGACAAGCTGCTAAAAAAAACACCAATCAAATAAGATCAAATCGAATAACAATATAGAACAGACCACAGTAAATAGATCCTGACCACAGAACAACATGTAGTACCACAGAAAAAACAGTAGGTGTCCCTGTGCCCATTATGAAAGAGCACAGAGGCTGCTGCAGTAGACATCTATTGTTTGGGCGGGAGTTGCGGGACTTACTTGGTGCACTCCTCCAGTGATTGAACAAGCATTTGTTGGAAGGTGCTAATCTCCTCCAGGTTCCCCAGAATAAGAGCGACATCTGAAGCACTCAGCCTGGAGCAGAGAGTAAGAGGATACAACTAGAACTGAGACAAGGGCGTGCAATTTAAAAGTCTTGTCATATTCAATGATTAACAATCAAGCCAGTTGTTCCTATTTTTTTTTACCAGCACACATACTAATACACATTTGATTTGAACCATCCCAAGTTATTCCACACACCACTAGAACTGTGGTGGTCAGCTTGAGGTTTACCGTATATACTTAATGTTCTGTCTGCAGTGAACCATCTTCTGTCTCCAGCGAAACACCTTTGGTAGCAACGTTGTTGCTAGCTGACAATAACTGATATATTGTTCTTATTTAAATTGAGGGCTCTGAGCTAAATTAGAGTATAAAGGATAAAATAGTAAGATTAGTAATTAAGAAGAAATAAAACAATGAATTAAAACGAGGGTATTAATGAATAAACTTAGAAAAAGATACAAGGACACAAACATCACATTTCCTAAACTGATCATTTACTAGTGACTAGGATATTGGGTATAGTTATTCGAGCCAAAATCACGATTCATGAATAACATTAGAATGTTAGGACAGGATCCCCTATCCTCATTCTCATAAATGAGGCAATTTAAAAGCTTGTAAATCAGTTCTTTATGAATTAGGACGTACTTGTCTGTGCTCTGAAGAGATCGCAGGTAGTTGGTCAGAAGACTCTGGAGATCCTTGGAATACTCTGTCTCTGTTTCCAGAATGTTCTGTAACACCTTCAATGAACAAAAGAAAGGAACATTATACCAATATCCCAATTCAGAGTATACAACAATCTTACACCACCATAAGAAGTAATAACTACAGTAATAGTAATCAGTATTTTTTTACTGTACCATCCAAGACTGAGTGACACTTCCAACAGTCTAGCGGCTGAAGTGTCACTCAGCTTGCTTGCTTGCTTTTCTCCATTTCTAATCTCTGCCAAGCGTCTTGTGAACTGCACACTAGGGGCCATATTGTCGTCCATGCTAAACCCTAAAACCCTAAACTTCTTAGCCTTTTTTTTTTTACTATTATGAAAAATATTTTAAAGTACTTCAAGTAGCCGACACGTTGTGAGCTTGTAGATCAGCTATTTGAACCATTTAAAAAAGTTTTTCAAAATAGTAAAAAAGGCAAAGACGTTAAGGGTTTAGCTTGGTGAAAATAGGGCCCTAGGGCTCCAAGTTCATCCAAATCGTAGACTCCAGACTGATTAAATCACATAGTCATTCTATATAGGAGTATATCCATCATAATGGTATATATACAACCCTTGTGTAAATCAGCTATTTTTGATAAGATAAATTCTGTAATTTATTACATTTTTGGCCTATAATAACGTACCAAAACTGGGACGCCATGTTGAAAGTGGTTACAGGAACAAACGAGAGAGGAAAAAAAGACTTACCAGATTATAGTATGTCTTGCTGATAGCCGTGGTGTCAAAACCCTTAGGCGGACTCTTAAGGGTTCCAGACTTTGGGGACACTTGTTTGTCTGTGTCAGGAGAGAGACAAATGTGTCTTAATTATTAAATTGTATAATCTAACAAATCTCTTTCAAATTGTATTTTGTTTCATGGAGAGAAATACAAATATTGCTTTTCTATCTTTTCTTTTATATTTTTAAGACCCAAATTATCTGTAACATGAGCTGTGACTTTAATATCTCTGAATTCCACCCACTGTGGTAAATGAGATGCAATCCCCTTGATTGAGGCCATCTCTTTGGCCGGCTTTACACTGCCACTGAAATCTAGCCTGAATCAGATCTGAGTCACTTCAAAAGTGGAATCCGATTTTTTTTAAATAGTCTAAATCTAAACATGTCACATTCAGGTCACATGAAATCCGATTTTGAAAAACCACATCCAGAGGTAGTTTCAAATCCGATCCATATCTGAGGACATCTGACTCAGTCTGAAAGCAGCAACCACATCCACCCCATAGAGTTATATGCAGGTCACATGCAAGTCACATTAAAACTGGCCAAGCGTCACTTGCTGCGCCAGCAGCCCGACCCGAGCGCGGCTGTAAATTACATCATTACAGAGCGCGAGTATTTACTATTTGATTACAGCGCACTGAGCACATGAGAAAAACAAAAGAGAAGAGAGAAAACATGTGAGCTAAACAGTGAAAACGAGAGAGAAGAGCGAAACACAAGAGTAAAGAAAAGAAGAGAGAAAAACAATATTAACGTGTGTTTACTATGGTCTATTATGTCGCATTTCCTGAACGTAATCAGAACGTAATCAACCAGCGTCGACGTAGTGACGTAATGTCATGACGCCTACGTCGTTACCACGGTAACCAAAGCATACATGTCGCCGCAGAGCAGCGTTGGGCTAACGCTGTCTGAACGCACAGATCAGATCTGTGTCACTTGCAAATGCTGTGTGAAAACTCGGGCCAAAAGATCAGATTTGACAACAAATCGGATTTGGGCTGGATTTGACTGCAGTGTAAAGCCGGCCTCAGTCACTTTATCACTTTCACTAAAGCCTGATTTATTCTTAGTGGCGTATCGGGTCTCACTCACACTCAAAACAGCCGACCCATAAGCTTGTAACGTGTAGCAGACTAGCAGTGCAATGCAATGTGAGCTTGTAGATCTCTGCAACCCTTGTGTAAGACACAAGCGTGCCAACAAGTATGAATGCGGCGTAAATATGACTGCTGGAATGATGGAATTGTATATCTTGCATAACTGGGAGAAAAGCCGCTAGCCAAGCTAACAGCTGTGCTATGTTGTTCAGCTCATCAGCCAAACACAACAGAATCATCTGAGTAAATAAAGTTAATATCGCGATATCACGATAATGACAATATTGTGACATCCCTATTCAAATATATTAGAATAAAATACAGAATCTGTCATATGTTCTTTAGCAACAAATATATCCAAATGTTCATCAACTCTAAACAATGACCAGTTCACACATGCAACTAAGAATCGATGTCAGAGGTCTTCAACGTTTTCAGGCCAAGGACCCCTTTGTTGAGAGAAAGAGATGAAGCAGGGAACCCCACTACCTTTTCAGTTTAATCGTTTGACAGCACAATCAGTGTATTTTGGATTCATGTCAATTCATGTTTTCAGATATTTAACCACTTGAGCCGTCAATACATAATAAACTTGACCTTTTACTCTGTACTTAGTCTTTTCTTTTTCTCCTCTACACCAAAGCTCTTTGCCAAAAATAACTGATCTACAAGCTCACAACGCCTCGCAGTGAGCTTGTAGACCTGCTATTTTTGTCTACAGTTTTCAGAATATGGACACTAGGGTTCAAGTTGTTAATATAAAAAGGATTGGAAGATTTGGAGGACCCCCTGTAGTAACTCTGGGGACCCCCTAGGGGTCCCGGACCCCCTGTTGAAGACCCTCGATCTATTACAACTGGAGATACACACCACAGCCTTTGATCTCGCGGACATAGTTACTGGGGAACCATCCTGTCCTGCCATTGAGTGAGCCCTCCCACCAGCCGCCCTCCTCCTGGCGAGTCACGTTGATGAGTTCCCCCTTGTTGAAGGTGAGCTCATCTTCATTGGTCTGTTGGAAGTTAAAGCGGGCCTTCACCAGCAGCTGCTGCCCACTGTTCTCGGACATGTCCTGTCAGACAGAGAAAGGAGACGAGGTGGAGGACATAGCACCAGTAGAGGTGTGAGAGCAGAGAATGGACGAGTGATGTAAACGTGCATGTGTATACTGCCGTCTGCGGTCTGTGTGGGACGGTCACCCCATTCGAGTCGTTAAGAAAGACGGAACTTACGCATTTGCCCGGTGAGAACAGAGAGAGAAAGATAGAGCAAGAGAGAGAGAGAGACAGGGAGAGAGAGAAAGGCGTGGGTTTGACAGACAATTATTTTATGGCATGCACTCACTTTGCAAACGAATATCATGTGTCAATGTTGCAGACAAACAATACCCTTGTAAATCCCTGCCCAAAGCAAGAGTGTGTTAAACAACTCAAAGAGCTGCATTCATTACAGAGTACGTTGTATTTTTGTGAGGCGTATGACATAACAGTATTATGCTATTCATTCATGTATTACATTATATTTAGTTCCTCTTAATGAACTCAAAATCAATTTGCGATCCAGAAGAGGACCATCAAAAAAACAGAAACCAGAAAGTTCAAGGCAGTGCATCACATCCCCCAAATTCTAGGACTGATAGATGGGTTGCATATTACCTCTGTGACCCCTGGGCTACATGGTGTGCACCCTAAAAATCTGCTGAATATTTGACGTTGTGTTTTACATAGGATTGTGTTTAACACATTCCCCGCCATTTAACAATACCTTCGTACTCTATGGTGCCAATGGTCTCCATAGACTTCCATGTAATTCATAGTGCACGGATCATGCACACCCATGCCTAGATAATGCACCACGTGTGTCCACATTGTTCACAGCTTTCAAACAAAATAATCTGAATGGAAATCCGTTCAGGCATTCATGAGATACAAGCCATTATGTTTTCCTAAAATGTAAACAAAGATGGCTGCCATGTTTGATAGATGGGGTTGCTATGGGGGTTAAACATGCAATTTCGCGATTTCTATCATGCCTACTACATTTTTTGGGGTCCCAAATTTTTTTTGAAAAAACATTTTTTTTGAAAAAAGATTTTTTTTTTCTTCAAAATGGCGGAAATTCTCGGGACTATCGGGCCTGGCAGGGAAATACATTAAAATAATCTCGGGACTATCGGGCCTGGCATGCAATGAGTTAATAGGACACTACAATGCAAGCGTTTCAGTGCTGCACATTGCATAGTTATGTAAAACAAGAGCCATATGAATATTTGGGCGCATTTAAAAGCAATGAATAGATAAGAGAACTACATGTGACGGACGGCAGACAGCTTTATTAATTGACGAAGATCTATCAGACTGCAGACCAACCAACTGTATCAAATAGATAGATATGCTGTGCACATCCAGTAGTCACTAATAGAAGGCGGCAATACTGCAAACGGTAATTGCACAGTAAGCGTTTTATTGGAGCTACAGCTCTGAGCAGGCTTCTCTCCTCTACCACAACGTTACATCAACCAGCATGTGACGAATGAAATGAAAATGAACTACTCACATGCTGCGGAGGTAGTTCTAAGAGTTTAACGTAATTCCAAAGTGTTTGCAATGTTTAAGTCACAGATGCATGGTTTTCATATCATGAACTTTGGCTAAAATCTTGTGTTTAATCCCCATGGGGCCCAGGGCATCATTAGTCATGGCAGCTTGGTAACTGTGTTCCGCTAGCAAATATAAGGCAGCAAACGGACTTCCTCTAAAGTCAATGATTAGTCAACAACAGTTTGACAAATCAGTTTTATTTGTAAGTCTACTTACAAGAAGTACATGCAGTAGGTGACACCAGAGCTAGTAACTGACACTATAAAAAATAAAATTGGGACCATCGGCAGTGCATGAAAGCGCTTCATTTCGTTTGATTTGCGACGCAACATTTATTTGGACCGCGCATGTGCACCCCAGAATATACATAAGTATATATTTGAATATTGCCTGGCATCAATCCACTCATTTCCAGGTATATAATTGTCCCAGGGTCACTTCGGAATAAAAACATTTACGGATGGATGGCCATCTTAACTCATTTGCTGCCAAAAACGAGGAACCCGAGAATTTCGCGATGTACCTCCCTGCCATGCCCGAGGAACCCGAGAATTTTGAAAAAAGAAAAATTTTTGACCCCAAAAACGATAGTAGGCATGATAGCGATCGCGAAATCGCATGTTTAACCCCCATAGCAACCCCATCTTTCAAGCATGGCAGCCATTTTTGTTTACATTATAGGAAAACATAGTGGCTGTTAACTCATGAATGCCTGAACGGATTTCCATTCTGATTTTTTTGTTTGAAAGCTGTGAGCAATGTGGACACACGTGGTGCATGATCTAGGCATGGGTGTGCATTATCCGTGCACTACTGATTACATGGAAGTCTATGGAGACTCATGGCAGGATTGGAGTACGAAGGTATTGTTAAATGGCAGCAAGTGAGTTAAGTGCCTGCAGAAAATAATTTGTGAATTGACAAATCCTGGTATCCCTTCTATCGATCGAATTGAAAATTCCTACCAGATCAGACTCTTCCCAAGCCATTTTTTATTCTGATTGGGCTACCATTTTGAGTGGAATATTAGGGTCCATGTAAACGTAGTTGTCACTTTCTCCCTTTAAGATAAAAAATACATCCATGACCTGATATGAATTACTTATGATTTTGAAAACACAGGATTTCAACCTCAAACATATCATTGTTTGTAAGCCAAGACCATGAGATTAGCAGTAAGCCTAATATAGTCGTCATATTTTGGACAGCTATAAAAGTAATTGTGTCAATATCATCCAGAGGACATCTCATTCAAGGGCTAGACACTTCTCAGATACTAAGCAGGTTGATATGGTAATACTGCAAATCCGAGTTGCCACTGTAGCGGTGCACGTTTGCCTTACCAGACTGCGGAATTGGTTCTGCAGCAGCTTAGATGATCGTCCCAGGGAAGACTGCGAGGACAGGGACTCGAAGGACTTGATACGATGAGCCGAGGAGTGACGAGCACACACAGAGTCGCTGCCCACGCCGATGTCTGTAGCAGGGAGGGCAGGATATAAATATACTCAGTCTAGCACTCACTGTCACTGCCCCCTCAGTCAAACACAGCCGCGAGGCTCACTCTGAGCCGGCGTTTCAATACAGGCACAAGAAGATTCCATCTCCACATACTACACACTTTTCACTCACCTGCAGTTACTTTGTTCAGAGCTACCAGACAGCTCAGCACCTTTGAGAAGTTTAGCCCCAGGAGGAGGTCACTGGCCTCAAACGGCTGAGGGAGAGAGACAGAGGGAGGGGGGAGAGACAGAGAGAGAAAGTGAGAGCGCATCAGCATGTGTGCCAGAAGGTCATTGGCAAGTGAATTACCCTTCTGAAAATCGTTAACAATTCCAGAGTTCTAAAGCTGTGTCATCAGTTGGACACACACGCTAGTGGTGAGCAGCCAATCGATAATCCTCGTTATCTTGACTGTAGCAACGAGTGAAATGCATTGATAGTTCCAACGAAAGACGTCTTTCGGTATCTGTTTATGGTACGGAAGCAGCAACTATAAAAGACAGACTGCAACTACAACGATTACATGGCTTGGTTGAATGATTCCGATTAGTCAATAACTTCATTGGTCTGTTATTTTTCAGCAATGACCGCTGAACTCTAACATAACCACTGTCTGTCTGTCAATAACATAACCGTTGTGGCATGGTCTAATCAAAGACTATCAATCTGCATTGTGTTGTTTAATTTTCTTGATGTATCTAACATTGTATCCATGTAAACAAACACAATGTAATTTACAGCTATACGGTTCTTTCAAAAAGAATGTTTTTGAAAACATTTTAAACATTTTCAATTACACACACCATGAAGCAGTGATGTTACTAGGTTTTCAATGTAATGGGTCCCGGGACCCACAGGTGGTCATTCAAATGGGTCCCAGAAAAGTTTTATGAGTCCTCAATACAATGTTTTCGAGCGCTGTGAGCTTGTAGATCGGCTATTTTCAAAATGTTTGCCTATTTCTTATATTTATTTTACAATTTGGCTAATGTTTGAACTTAGAACTACTAAAACTACTAAAACATGTGCCCCTAATGAATTCGGGCGCGCAAAATGGCGTCGGACGTCAGTGGAATCAAAACATTGACGTTTCTATCGCCTGTTTAAGACTTTCTACGTGGATTTTATTTGTGTTAACGTAGGGTAAAGTAGGATGCTTTCACCCATGAACAATGGTGGTGTCTGTGGAATTTTAAAATGTTTTTCTTTTACAGCGACGCGGTAAATTATTTTAACATGGACTCCAATGGAGGCTCATCCCCGGGACCCCAGGACCATGACATGAATGAGTCCCTGGGCGACTTGAATGAGTTTTTGATGCGGGATGCGCACGTAATGACATCACTGATGAAGCCTTCAATTCATGGAGATTTTTAGTTTTTTGTCATATTCCTAAACCAATCATTTGTTGATCAGTAAGTAGCCAGAGACCCCACCAAAATTTGTGTTGTTACTTTTGGGTCAATGTATAAATGTCTTTATTCAGTAGCCGCTATAATAAGCTGTAATAAGCAGTATAATAAATGGGGAGCAAGCTCACAACGTGTCGCATACAAGCCGATCTGCAAGCTGTAGCTTGCGGCTATTTTCAAAATGCCTAGGTATAAAATAGGGCTAAAGTTCTTAATGTGTGTATTGCAATATTATAATTAAGTAAAGTTTAAAAAGAAATTGTAGTGGAGTAAAAGTACAGTATTTGGATCCCAGATGTAAGTAAAAGTATTTGTGGAAATACTCAAGTAAAGTACAAATACCTAAATATTGTACTTAAGTACATGTACTTAGTTACTTTACACCACTTGTGTTACAACATATTGAGAGCTTTTGTAGATCTGCCATTTTCGCAGAATGTTCACCGCCAGGTCTTCTAGGATAGGGACGTTAGGGTTCAAGAACTTCAAGTGGCTAATTCTGTACGCCCAGGCACTCGCCCAGTGGACCCTGTTAGTTAATATCAGTGGCAGTGATTTTAACTCTGTTGATTGCTGTGTTTATACTCCTACGCTCTTCCTGTGTCACGGCTTCAGCGACTAGTTCATCTCGGTCCAGTGCCACCGAGGGTGAGTGACTGTGAGATATATAGGTCTCTTTCATCTTCCGCTCTGATTAGATATATGCCCCAGGAGAGTATGTATGTACGTTGTGTGTGTGAGAGTGTGCATGCATGCGTGTTTGTTTTTGTGTTTGCGTGAAGGGGCTGTTCTGTTTTCAAGAGAAACAGTCCAGTCTTATATCCCTCCAGGACTCCCGAAAGTTATTCTGTCCTCTGTGAGGACTCATTCGAAAAAGATCCTCGTTCTTAACACTCTGCATCGTCACAGGGACTCAGTCACTTAAGGTTGCTGCAGACTGCACTATTTTGGTCCCCTTATCATTAACAACGTTGAACTTTTTCGCATTGCACAGTGTTACATGTAACTATGCTGCCCCTAGATTTATTATTCATAATACCAGCTCGAATGTTTGCAATTTTGTTGTCAATAAAGGCGATCAATGGTAGAGAATAAGACTCAAGCATTGTTCTTGTTCTCATTAATAATTCCGGAAAAATAGGCCTGCCTAGCCAGACGCATGGCTTTATTGTAGGCGGCTGTTGACTTCTTAAAACTATCTAGGTGGATAGTTAGTTAGTAATTCTTTCTCCAAGCTCGCTCTGTGACATTGTTTCTTGAGTGAGCGTATATTTATCCAGGTTGTTACTTTGGAGTTATGTTTCTTTTTAGTTTTCATAGGAGCCACTATATCCAGAGCTGACTCTAATTTAAGATTAAAACGTTGAACCATACAATTTACTGAGGGAATATCAGGAAGGGGGGGGGGGGGGGTGCGAGCAGTAAAATGGCGCAGCAGCAGCAACCTGGAGATGTGGCCTGTGACTTCTGCTCTCGGAGAAAACTGAAAGCCGTCAAGACGTGTCTCCAGTGTCGGGTCTCTTACTGCGACGCTCACCTCCTGCAGCACTACCGATCTCCCGCCTTGCAGGCCCACAAGCTGGTCAAAGCATCCGGCGAGCTCGGGGAGAATGTCTGCCCTCGCCACGATGAGGTGAGGACACTTTTCTGCCGTATCGATCAGCAGTGCATCTGTTCCCGGTGCTCCGAGGAGGAACACAAAGGTCATGAGGTCGTCTCGGCGGCAGCAGAGCGCGCTGAGAGACAGAAAGGGTTGGCGGCGAGCCTGCAGAACATCCGGCAGAGAATCCAGGAGAGGGAGAGAGACGCGAGGGTGCTCCGTGGGAGATAAGGAACATCAATCACTCTGCCGACAGAGCGGCGGAGCGCAGCGACGCTTTCTTCGCCAAGCTCACCGCCTCCGCCAAGAGAGGACGAACTGGGGCGAGGGAGCTGATCAGGGACCGGCAGAAACGCGAAGTGAGTCTCACTGAAGAACAGATTAAGTGCGTGGAGCAGGAGGTCATCGAACTGGAGGGGAGAGATGCCGAGCTGGAGCAACTCTCGCACGCGGAGGATCACGTGCATTTTCTACGCAGCTACAGCTCCCTCTCATGGATCAGCGAATCTGCGCGCCCGGTGAGCAGCGATGACTGTCCTCAGATATCCTTTGAAGACGTAACTGGGGCGGCGGCAAAGGCCAGGGACAAACTGGAGGACGCTCTCCGGGAGGAAGGGACAAGTGTCTGGGAGGCGGTGAACGGAGTGGACGTTTTGCGGTCGACCCCGCCGGGCCCTGGGTCCCGGCGTCGTCGGGCACAGGGTAGGGATCCTTTTCTTGGTGATTGCTTTAACGCATCGTTTTAAGAGCAGCCTTCAGCCCCAGTGCACACACGGGGAGCGGTCAGCGGTTCAAGGACACCTCAACATGACTCTTGTGGCTTGAACCCACGACCAGAGCTGAGTTCTTACAATATGCAGTTCCAATGCCTCCATACACAGAAGAGCAAGATCTGCCCCAGTATTAAGGGAACAGAAAAGTAACTGAAGTACCATCATATCCTCTTATGCCACAGACAATCATTGCATGGGCTCGAGAGGGTCTGACTGGACGCCGTTACTGGGAGGTAGACTGGAGTGGAAAGATTGCTGACATAGTTGTCTCATACAAAGATATCAGCCCTCATTTTGGATAAAGTGACAATGGCTGGTCTTTACGGTGTGGGCCATGTGGTTATATTTTCAAACACATAAACTCTTTGGATAAAATCCCGGGTGCTGCGCCCTCCAGAGTAGGGGTGTACCTGGATCACAGTGCAGGTACTCTGTCCTTCTATGAAGTTTCTGACACCATGATTCTCCTCCACTGAGTCCACACCACGTTCATCCAGCCTGTCTATGCTGGACTGGATTGGTTGTATGAAGGAGACAGCTGCGATTACATGAAGTCTTTTATTGGTAAATCGTTAGTCTAACCGAACGCGGACATTCTATGGCGCCGACAGATCTCATCAGCTCCTCGGAATGGACGTGGCGGGGGACATGACTCCTGCTGCTGTACGCTTTGAGTAAATGAGGAAGAGGAAGTGATCCGCGGTGGAAAACTATGATAAATCATAGCGATTTTATAATGATAATGGATAAACCTATACAAACCAATTCACATGAACAATACTCATTACTGATGTAAAATAGGATATCTGAACAGCTACATATATTTTATATACAATTAAAATGTTGTGAGCCACAGTTACAAGGGCGCTATCCCAGGCTTTATCCCAGGCTTTTCTGTCTTGAAAAGTCTGGATCCCGAGGCTATTAAATGGTAAATGGTGCATTTATATAGTGCTTTTTATCCAAGGCGCTTTACAAAACATAATAATAATAGATTGTGCTGTGCATTACATTCACATTCGCTTTACATAACATAATAATAATAGATTGTGCATTACATTCACATTCACCCCTTTACACTAACATTCAGACACCGATGGCAGAGGAAACCATGTAAGGCACCAACCCGCTCACCGGGAGCAACTAGGGGTTCAGAGTCTTGCTCAAGGACTCTTCGACATTCACTCAGGGGGAGCCCGGATCCAACAGGGAACCCTTCGTTCTCTAATAACGGGTTCTCTCTACCCCTGAGTTATGGCCCCCTTATTCAAATTGAATTTCCATTCCATTAAAATAAACCCAATTGAAGGTTTTCGGATCAAGTGTTTACATGTGATGAAATCAATCCGATCAGCTAGTGCAGAGTTGTGTGACCTCGAGTCGACTAGTTTTTTTTAGCTTGTAGATCGGCTATTTCCACTATTTTTTTAAAGGTTTGAAGATATATGAACATTGTTCCAACATGGAAAATATTATGACGATTATTATGTAATACTTGTTTTACTATACTTGTTCTCCTTCATTTAATTCATTTCATGGGGAAAATGTGGTTTTGGCACCATTTTGTCTTGCTATGAAATAATCATTATTTTTGTGGGTTTGATATTCCATGTTAACACTTATGTTGCAATGATTTATTCTCTTCAATGTCCCGCGATGCCATGGTCTCCATAGACCTCCATGTAATTTATAGTGCACGGATTGTGCACGCCCATGCCTAGATGATGCACCACGTGTGTAGATGCTGTTCACAGCTTTCAAACAAAAAAATCCGCTTGGAAATCCGTTCAGGCATTCATGATTTATGAGCCATTATGTTTTCTTCAGATGTAAACAAACATGGCTGCCATGTTTGAAAGAATGGGTTGGTATGGGGGTTAAACATGCAATTTCGCGATCGCGATCATGCCTAACACATTTCTGGAGGTCCAAAAACGGCCCAAACTCGGGAAACTCGGGGTTGGCACAGCGGTAGTACCAATACAAACTCGGGAAACTCGGGGTTGGCACCATATGTGTTAAACATCCACTGATGTTGATTATTTTTGTCACTTTCAAAAATCATCTGAATAAATTAATTAATTCACAGACCCTTTGGCATTAAACGATTAATGGTATATTCAAATACATGTGAAGAATAGTACCCTAAACAACAATGGTAAATACTATCAGTTGGTGTTTGACTGCATGTGTATTGCGGCTAAAAGAAAACAAATTCCATCTCACATCAACCTGGTTTAATATCCTGGCAAAGACATACTAACATGAACAATAGTACTGACTGGGCCACAATCTAATGTAGAAGTTTCGCGGCCCTTCAGGCCGCTTACATCTAGAGATCGCAGCCGATGTGCAGGCGCGCACAGTTACGCTGCAGCAGTGATCCAACTGATATGGCCATATATGGAGATCTGTATCTGTCAGTTCTTGCCCATGTCCCTAGTACCCAGTTGTCCAGGTGCCCACCTCTCCAAGTAGCCACATGTCCCTACTGCCGAGTATTCCAGGTGCCCACCTCTCCAAGTGCCCACATGTCCCTAGTACCCAGTTGTTATTAGGGATGTTAATCGATGCATTATTTGCAAATCGACGTGTCGCGGCCGGAAATCGACGCGTCGATTTTCCCCCCGCTAAGATGCAGCTGAGAGGAGACCACAATGGCGCATTACTTTAAGCAACACAACTTGCAGCAGCACCCACCAGAACTTGCATTAAAGCCCTAATAATAATTATAATAAACAATTCCTTCCTTGCGTTAGTATGGAGTCTGTTCTCTAGAGACTAGAAGCGGAGTGACAAAGTCCATGGAACCGTTCCGTAGTGGGAGCGCTCAGGCTGGCACTCCAGGCTAGAGTATCAAATGTGGAGCTTTGTTTGGTCTGCCTCGCTGGCTCGCTCTCCCTCCCTCCCCGACCGCGTCCACGGGTGTGTCGCATTAACGGCGAGTAGTGTATTTATTTTGTGTCGTGTTTTATTATCAATCTTGACAAAATCACTGCACACGAGGCGACGTTGCCATTAAATAAGTGAGCTTTTGTGTCAAGCATGTATGCAGAGGCAGGAGGTAAACAAAACACATCCATTCAGCGCGCACTGCTATGACGCGTGCATCAGACCAGTCCAGCAGTGTTTCTCAACCAGTAGTCCGCGGACCTGACTAGCGCCGCATGCATGCGAATCTGCGATCCATGCATGCAACACAGACATTCACTCGTCCCCGACACAGACACACACACACACACACACACACACCCCGGTCCTCTCACATTTGGAAAACATTGACGCTTATAACGAACAAGCGATTAAAACATTTTTGGGGGAAAAACTTTAGAAAAAAAATAATAATTAAAAAAAAAAGTGCCCACATGTCCCTAGTGCCCAGTTGTCCAGGTGCCCACCTCTCCAAGTGGCCACATGTCCCTAGTGCCCACCTCTCCAAGTGCCCCTAATGCTTATATGGTTTTGGTGGCCAGTGCCCCAGTCCGGCCCTGCACCGCCTACTGTGTGGTGCCCCAGTCCGTCCCTGCACCGCCTACAGGCCAATATTTCATGAGAAGTAGAGACACATCTGAAGGTGGAAAGGTAGATGGTCAGCTAGGCAGATGAGTTATTGATTTGATTATGTTTTTTAGACAATTGAACAACTGCTGAACGTGGAGTTAAAGATGGACAGACAGACAGACACACACTGAATGCTGTGGTACTCATTCTGATTAGGTATTGAGATGAAGTTCATTACATGTGATGGGAAATGGTAAATCTTGATAATCCACCAAGACGGACGGTGCAAGTTGAATTGAGTCTACCTGTCACATTGTGCAAAAAGACTATGACCTACGTCAGCGTAGGCTCTGCCTCGTGCCGTATGCTGGGGCAATATTGTACCTCAATAAAACAAGGAGGAAGATTTGGAATTCTCCAAAGGAAGCTGGCCACAGCTGTTTTTCATTAAACTGTCTGTCTGTCTGTCTGTCTGTCTGTCTGTCTGTCTGCAAATAAGACTAATAGAGAGCAATTGACTGACACCCCATGTAAGAAACGTGTACAAATATGACCTTATTCTTTCCGCTAACAATTACGTCGAAGTTTATGTTAACACAATGACCTTCACCTTATTTTTAGCATGTTGGTAGCTCTTATAACAGTCTCAGATTGACTATCGTCGGTAGAACCATTCACACTGAACAAACATGGTGCACAATTTCAGACCCTGTCAGAGTCTACAATGGAATACATTGGCCGTTGATCGTACAATTAGGATGAACTGTTTCGCCAAAATATGGGACAAGACTAAGTTGGCCAATATTGTACACTATGTGTGTATAATATGTGGTCACTATAGGCCCTGAGAACATGCATGCTCTCTACCATCTCTCTGTCAGATCTCTCTGCAAGAATCGGACCTCTTCCACCTTTCAGGCCATTTTAAGGCATTTCCATTGGCAAATTATCCACTGTTATAGTGAGAAACATGACTGAAGTCAAATTAAACATTTATGTATGCAGATAATGAACATGCTGACAATGCAGATGCCTGTCACGTCACTTAGAGCATCGCAGTAAGAGAATGTTCCCTCAGAGTAGGCTCACAAGACAATAACCCTCTGGTGACTCAGCACGATATAACAAGATGATATTCTGATACAAGATTGCACTCGTCGAGAGTGAATAAATAAGCATGCTTTATGTGCATAGACTAGAGTCAACAGAATACGAGCCCATATCCAAGTTGTTGTCATATTCAGAATGTGGTGATTATAGCTGATTTCAAGCATCCCAGTATCCATGAATTAACAGTACACTGAGTGTTACCATGGAAACGGAACACACATAGACCCCAAAAAGAAAAAGGTAGATGGTGCCTAATATTTAGCACATCCCAGATATCAAATTCTGTTTTCCAATGAATAGAACATGATATAACCATGTTAGCATTTACAGTTTAATCATGTTTTGGGCATTGAACATTATCGTTTATCGTTATAAAAAAACACTCACGATAATTGTATCGTGGAGATTTAAATTTAACGTGAAATGATCCTCCGTCGTGCACTGGGATCAATTCACCTTTTATTTGCCGAGCTGCATATCCGGTACCATTTAAAGCCTCTGTAACTGGTTAACGGACCTGGAAATAAAGTACTTTTTTTCACTCTCTAACTAATCTCTTTGCCAAAGAATTGATGATGGGAATACTATAGCATCACTTCCTGTTGGCAAAGGAATTAGTGGTAAAGTCATTGGAAATCAAACAAAAATCCAGCTGCTTAAGTGTCCATTCTGTCCAACTATCCTGTGGATAGTTTACATCCACACAAAGAGGTTTCGAAAACACATAGCCCTTTGCTACGTTTTCACCTAGCAATGCCGACACATTCAACCCAGGGGTCCAGTTGTCCGGATTTAAAATGAAGTAAACACGGAACTTAAAGTTTTTATGATGGGACGCTAGCTAGTTGCGCTGTTCTGGTACCAAAAGCAACATGTTCTCCATAGGATTCCATTCATTTCCCCCGAACTTTTACACTTCATTTTCTTACCTTAATAAACATTGTCATAAATACTTTATGGTTCCTGTTGCTAGTTTAAAGCCACGTTTCAATCACAATGATATGTGTTTTGTGAAAATATGGTCCAATTTATGTTACTAGAAGCTGGGCCGCCCTTTGGGCGGCCCAGCGTCTAGTCGGCGACCTGGCCAACTCGGGAACGATGTAAATAGGGAATGAATGCCCCGCCCTTTAATGCAAATCCCATTATACTGTTGTCATAGGACCCGTTTTGACCATCTGTGTCCATTTATGCCCATATATGGAGATATCTGTATCTGTCTGTCTGTCGGCGTCCATTTTATGTCCATATATGGAGATCACTGCAGATATAGTTCTGGGTCCATTTTATGCCCATATATGGAGTTATCTGTCTATCTGCGTCCATTTTATGCCCATATATGGAGATCTCTGTATCTGTGTTGCAGACACATGTGCTGGTTCCCCCTTTAATGCAAACCCCATTATACCTGTTGTCATAGGACCCGTTTTGACCATCTGTTTGCCTGTGTCCATTTATGCCCATATATGGAGTATATGTCTGTGCCTCCGACTGTGTTGCAGACACAGTGCCGTTTCCCCCTTTAATGCAAACCCCATTATACCTGTTGTCATAGGACCCGTTTTGACCATCTGTTTGCCTGTGTCCATTTATGCCCATATATGGAGATATCTGTATCTGTCTGTCTGTGTCCACTTTATGCCCATAATGCAAACCCCATTATACCTGTTGTCATAGGACCCGTTTTGACCATCTGTTTGCCTGTGTCCATTTATGCCCATATATGGAGTATCTGTCTGTGCCTCCGACTGTGTTGCAGACACAGTGCCGTTTCCCCCTTTAACCCATTCAGGCCGGGTACACATTTTAGTGTATGGGAGGGGCTTACAGTACATGTACAGTATGTAGCAACATATTTGTTTTTGTAGGCTAATTTCTGATTTGGGCCTAACTATAGGTTAGGCCTAAATGGGTTAATGCAAACCCCATTATACCTGTTGTCATGGGACCCGTTTTGACCATCTGTTTGCCTGTGTCCATTTATGCCCATATATGGAGATATCTGTATCTGTCTGTCTGCGTCCACTTTATGCCCATATATGGAGATCTTTGACCATCTGTTTGCCTGTGTCCATTTATGTCCATATATGGAGATATATGTATCTGTCTGTCTGCATCCATTTTATGCCCATATATGGAGATCTATGCAGACACAGTGCCAGTTCCGGAAAATGCTGATGTCAGACATCAGAATCCGAACCTTTCGTGCTGGTTCCAGAAAATCGTGTATCGGGTCGGGTCGAGGCCGAGCACTGCACTATGCGTCCATTTTTTGTTGACTCATGTGGCGTACGTGATGTCAGAGCCTTTTATGAAGTGATGTCACAATGAGTCAGCGCTTGCGCTGATTTCCTCCGGAAAAGCCTGATGTCAACAATCAGCCCGCATAAGGAGATTCCGAACGTTTCGCACCGGTTCGGGAAAACCGTGCGTCGGGTCGGGTCGAGGCCCGGCACTGCACTCCGTGCCGCGGCGGGGAACGCGCGTGCCGAATCTGAAGCCGGTGGGACGAACGGTTCTCGAGATACGCGGATTACAGACACACACGCAGAGACTTCTCGCATTTATAGATAGATATACGGAGATATCTGTCTATATATGCCCATATACTGTATGGAGATCTCTGTATCTGCCCATATGCCCATATATGGAGTTCTCAGTCTTATGCCCATATACGGAGATATCTGTCGGGTCGAGGCAAGATGCCCATATATGGAATTCTCAGTATACGGAGATATCTGTCGGGTCTAGGCCCCTGTATCTGCCCATATGCCCATATATGGAGATCTCTGTATCAGTCTGTGTCCCTTTTATGCCTATATACGGAGATATCTGTCTATATATGCCCATATACTGTATGGAGATCTCTGTATCTGCCCATATGCCCATATATGGAGTGCCCATATACGGAGATATCTGTCGGGTCGAGGCAAGATGCCCATATATGGAGTTCTCAGTATACGGAGATATCTGTCGGGTCTAGGCCCCTGTATCTGCCCATATGCCCATATATGGAGATCTCTGTATCAGTATGTGTCCCTTTTATGCCTATATACGGAGATATCTGTCTATATATGCCCATATACTGTATGGAGATCTCTGTATCTGCCCATATGCCCATATATGGAGTTCTCAGTCTTATGCCCATATACGGAGATATCTGTCGGGTCGAGGCAAGGCCCGGCACTGCAGTGATGTCACAATGAGTCAGCGCTTGCGCCCGGCACTGCAGTGATGTCACAATGACCGATTTTGCGCCGATTTCCTCCGGAACAGCCTGATGTCAACAATCAGCCCCGCATAAGGAGATTCCGAACGTTTCGCGCCGGTTAGGGAAAACCGCGCGTCGGGTCGGGTCGAGGCCCGGCACTGCACTCCGTGCCGCGGCGGGGAGCGCGCGTGCCGAATCTGAAGCCGGTGGGACGAACGGTTCTCGAGATACACGGATTACAAACACACACGCAGAGACTTCTCGCATTTATTCTCAGTCTTATGCCCATATACGGAGATATCTGTCGGGTCGAGGCAAGATGCCCATATATGGAATTCTCAGTATACGGAGATATCTGTCGGGTCTAGGCCCCCGTATCTGCCCATATGCCCATATATGGAGATCTCTGTATCAGTCTGTGTCCCTTTTATGCCTATATACGGAGATATCTGTCTATATATGCCCATATACTGTATGGAGATCTCTGTATCTGCCCATATGCCCATATATGGAGTGCCCATATACGGAGATATCTGTCGGGTCGAGGCAAGATGCCCATATATGGAGTTCTCAGTATACGGAGATATCTGTCGGGTCTAGGCCCCTGTATCTGCCCATATGCCCATATATGGAGATCTCTGTATCAGTATGTGTCCCTTTTATGCCTATATACGGAGATATCTGTCTATATATGCCCATATACTGTATGGAGATCTCTGTATCTGCCCATATGCCCATATATGGCGTTCTCAGTCTTATGCCCATATACGGAGATATCTGTCGGGTCGAGGCAAGGCCCGGCACTGCAGTGATGTCACAATGAGTCAGCGCTTGCGCCCGGCACTGCAGTGATGTCACAATGACCGATTTTGCGCCGATTTCCTCCGGAACAGCCTGATGTCAACAATCAGCCCCGCATAAGGAGATTCCGAACGTTTCGCGCCGGTTAGGGAAAACCGCGCGTCGGGTCGGGTCGAGGCCCGGCACTGCACTCCGTGCCGCGGCGGGGAGCGCGCGTGCCGAATCTGAAGCCGGTGGGACGAACGGTTCTCGAGATACACGGATTACAAACACACACGCAGAGACTTCTCGCATTTATAGATAGATAATGATGTTAAAGCAGGGTATATGCTGTAGGAGGGGCTTGTGATCATAGGCATGTGATGATTCTTATTCTGCTTTATTTTCAGCAGGCTCAACACATTTACCCAAGTATACCTGCGGTTGCACGTGACCGTTGGCAGCAATGGTAAGCATTAAAACAACTAGAAACTCGGCCGCCTGAAGGGCAGCCGAGCGTCTAGGTCGGGGACCGGCATACTCGGGAATAGGGTTGGAGGCGGTAACCGCCGCACCGCCGTACCGCGGTATACCGAGGTCTACCGCGGTGTCATTGTGCTTACCGTGGTAAAAAGGAAAAAAAAAGGTCTATTTTTTATTGGAAAACAAGCGAGTTTTAAAACGGCGGAGAAGCGAGGACCGCATGCGCTCCATGCCGCTCTGCTCTGGGCCGTGTACCACACGTTGGAAGCGTCACTCAGACACAGACCTGCACACAGTGCACAGCCAGGGCAGTAGAGTACGGAGCACAACTCTATGACGGAGCAGCATAAACTTTCTCTGTAATCCACTCGACACAAGGATGTTAATACATACCTTGTGTTGTGGGCTTGTGGCATATCTTTTTTTATTCATACGGATTACTGGCGGAGCGCGGGCCGCGTGGACTAAAACCGAAAATGAAACGAATTTACTTTTTCCACCGCGTCGCACGTTGTGCCCCGTGCGTCGGCGATTTTATAACCTTTTCTGTCAAGTCTTGTAACTAAAACCTGTATATAGCAGCACTCAATCACTGCGATTTGAGAGTTGAGACGTGACATGAGTTTACAGAATCACTGTACACGATCTGACTACCCTTCCTCTTCTGGTTTGTTCACACTGCTGTTTGTGTCTGAAAAGCCCAAGTAGCTAGCCTACGTTACTATGGTAACCCGACAGTGCAGATCTAAAAGCTCAGAACGCGTCGCGGATGCGATGTGTTGTGAGCTTGTAGATCTGCTCCTTTGAAAGCCAGACCCGCTGTGCTGTACGGAGAAGTATAACTCGGGCAGTCAGGCTGTGTCGCCTCTCCACTGTGGAGAGGCGACTTTTGGGAAGATGATTGCAATATTTTGGCTTATCGCCGAACCTTAATTAATAGATACGGGGGTGCGGTAATTACCGCAGTACCGGCGGTAAATGGGAAGACGGTAATCGCGGTAACAAAATGTCCATACCGCCCCAGGCCTACTCGGGAATGATGTAAATAGGGAATGAATGCCCTACCTTTTAATGCAAACCCCATTTGTCATAGGTCCAGTTTTGACCATATGTTTGCCTGTGTGCATTTATGCCCATATATGGAGATATCTGTATCTGTCTTTGTGCGTCCATTTTATGCCCATATATGGAGAGTTCTGTATCCGTCTGTCTGTGTCCCTTTTATGCCCGTATATGGAGATCTCTGTATCTGTCTGTGTCCCTTTATGCCCATTATCCTAAAGGCATGTAGAATGGACAGAGATTATTACTGACAAGGTGATAAAACATTGTGTGGAATTAGAATATGAGATGGTTAAAAATGCTGTTTTACAATAAAAACGGTTTAGTGTAAATGATCAGGCCAACGGCCAGCACAGCACACGCATCTAAAACAACCAGGGCAGCACGGAAAAAGCTCTCCCTGTCCTAAATGTCCTTCCCTTCTTTTCCCTGCCTATCCCTCTATCTCTGCAGACCAAGCTAACTGGAGATAGAGCCAGCAGTGGGCTCTGGAGAAGGTCCATATCTGCCATTCTCTACAGATGGTAAGTGGGAGGAATGCCATGTCCCAAACTACTGTAGTGTAATCCTCCAATGTCCGGTTCGCACACCCACAGACACGCACACTGACACACACGCACGCACGCACGCACGCGCGCGCGCGCCAAAGAGAAGTTCAGCTACTGACCACTGTATGAGCATGATGACAACTTGTAGTAGCAGCCTATGCATGTGTCTTCTGTCTTGTACAGTTTTAGTCTTTATAATGCAATCTACTGCAAAGTCTACATCAGCGGTTCTCAAACTATGGGTCGTGATCCAAAGTGGGGTCGCGCATTGGCAACTTTTTTTAAAGCAACCGGGTTGGCGACTTGGAGCGACAAACGGGAAGAGGAAGTCGAAGACGGCAACTTGACGCCTTGATTCATCCAACAGCGTGTGCATGCACATGCGCACAAAAACACACAAAAAAAGCACTGTCAGGGAACCCTGTATCTGTTGTATGTACCAGCAGAGAAACCAAGACCCCAGAATCTGCATTTTAGTCAACAAACTTAGTTCAATACAGATCGCAACGTGACATTGCTGTGCAGGCAGCCTAGAAGCCCAGCCACGATGGAGAAACACACTTTGATGGTTCTATGCTTCAGGTCGATGATTGATGAGGTCGCCAAAAAGAAACCCTCATAATATATGGGGTTGTGGTATAAAAACGTTTGAGAACCTCTGGTCTATATAGTCCTATCTGATTGTATTAAACAATGTTAAACTCACCAAGATGGCAGCTGTGCGGAAAACGGAAGTGTTTGATTTTGGAAGCGCTTGTTGGAAATCACTCAATGGTCCTGCGTACCACCTGACAGTTTTGCATGGTACTGTTTCTAAATTGCACACAATGCAGGAGGCAGCAGGACGTTGGGTCATGGAAAACGAGTGCTTCCAAACTCCAACACAAATAAACACCTGAAAGGAATTTATTGACAGAAAGTAGCTCATAACATGTCTATGGTGGATTTTTATTAACCCATTTAGGCCTGACATAAGTTTTCTGGAAAAACGTCAAATATTATTCAAAAATTACAAAAACAAGTATGTTGCTACATACTGTACATGTACTGTACTACACAAAAATGTGTTCCCGGCATGAAATTAACAAAAACTTAGAAAGATAGAAAGTTAATTCTAGCTTTCCGTACAGCTGCAATGTTTTTGAGTTTAACATTGTTTAATACAATCAGATGTGACTTTTTTGTTTGGATGTACAGTTTCCACCTGTTTCCACTAGAATTTACTGTAGCATTATCTGCGGGACACTTCCGGTTAACAGCAGACATACAAGCTCTCGTCACGTCGCAAATGCAGCCGTTGTGAGCTTGTAGATCACACTCGGCTACGGCGCCGGAAGCTGCCGCATACCTTCTGCGCAATGCACGATGGGTTGTTGGAAAGTTGTGGATGGGTTATCAAGGGTTGGTCACAACACTGAGGAAGACCTGTTCAGGTTGAAACATGTCCGTTGTGTTGTCTGTGAGAGGTAGATAAACGATGTGAAAGGGACATTCATTTGTGTGCTGGCTATTTCCTCACTTAAAGCGTTGATAATGCAACTCTAGATTCCAGATTTTAAAAATAGGATCCAAGAGTTGCTTGCGGCTACAATCAGATAGGACTTTTCTGTTTGGATGAATGGGCTGTCAAGTGATGGTATTGCAACTCTAGATGCCAGAAAGCATTATAGCATCTGAGTTGCTTGCGGCAACCCTTTACTAACAAAAATACAGGCCAATTATTAAAAGGCCATGATTCATGCTACCAAGATGACAGTGCATCCTCACTGCACGTCCCCTTCAATGGCTGCAGTCTGAGTTGCTTGAGTCGATGCTGACAAACACTGAGCTGTATTGTCAGATTGTGAGTTCAACGACCCCTCTATGCACTGACAAAAACAGTAACTGTGCACTGTCCTCAATTTGATAGAGATAGTGTGTGTTTATACCATCCTTCCTCTCAACTACAATGCATGTGCACTGCAGTAAGAAGTAAAGGGTGAAGTACTAGATCCAATAACAGGACAAACCATATATCATAATGTTGAAATTACAATATCAAGGAACAGATACCTGATGTATCTTGGCTGTGGTTCTATGGCTGCGCCAACCAAAACCTACCGTAATAAGTCGACTGCGGGATAACCAAGACCACCGATTTGGTGTAAACAAAAGAAACGTCAATACATCACGATGTGACAATAATTGCCACGCAAGAGCCCGAGGACAAAGCTTTGCATTAATTACAGGGGACCGCACAACCGTACTAGCCTATGTGCTGGTGTCTCCTCATTCAAATTGATAAAGACGATATATATCAGCACGGCGGTTATTAAGTTACAACACCCGGCCTAAAGCAATCATATAAACCGAAGAATGGTGGGTTGTGGTGGCGGCGCTTCTTGTTGATAAGCAGTAGGACCGTCCCAGCAGCACAACGGGACAAACGGGGCTCCTTCCCAGTCAGCCGGGGCGATGGGTGATTGTTCTCGGCTCGCTGTTCACACTCCTCCCACTGTCAACCATCCACTCCGTGTCCCCATTGTTTATTGTTTGAACTATCTCTAGTTTCACACCACGATAGCCAAGAACTGTCACCGTATCTGTAAATCCCGTTTGTGCTTGATAATAGACAAACATACGTAATAATAACTTGGAATTGTAATCCTGGAACACTTACCTCGATGCGAAACGACGTGCAGCCCTTGAGAAACTCCTTTATGTTGCTCAAGCACTCGCCGTCGTTTTTCGGTTCTTGGTAGATCTGAAAAGCCAGAACGCTGGTTAGAGAATCGATATATCGCGACTACAGGCAGCACTACAGAGATGCGTTACTTTGATCTTCAAAGTGTGACTTTCTGTTGGGGATTAAAAAGTGCATTCTCTCTAGTTTGCATGGGCTTGTTGCCACTCTGTAGCTGGGAGGCTGAACGCAGTGAACACTAGACAGCCTTCCTTCGCAGGGAAGTGGACATGGGGACTGTATTGGATCAGGGGGGGAAATGACGTTGACAAATAGGGATTCCCGCTGATGTTTAAGCCAGTGGTTCTCCCAACTTTTTCATGTCAAGGACCCCCAAATTGAAACGTATTAGCCAGCGGACCCCCATTTGAAAAGATATGCCAGGGACCCCCATAAGAGAAGATTTTTACGGCTCTAGTTATTCCCAACCATTTCATGGACCACCAGTTTGACGTGCACTTTAGGCTACGGACCCCCATTTAATGGCATTTCTAATTCTAGCTCTGGGACCCCACTTTTTTTCATTGTAAAATCAATGTTAATTTAACTCGGAGAGTGTATAAATGGACCCGTTAGGGTTTGTATACTTGTTAACCCAAAAGGGTCAATTTGGTTCCATGTAGGCCTATACACTCTCTGAGTTATATTCTAATATGGGTCCATTTGGTTCCTATCCTAGCCTAACTATCATTTAGCTGGGGACCCCCTGGAACACGATCCCCCAAGGACCCCTGGGGGTCCCCAGACCCCACTTCGAGAACCAATGGTTTAAGGTAAACATAAACAACAGTTTAGCTATGTATAACAGTGAATCATATTAGGACACCCTGACCCACAATTAAGTAGGCCTATTGAGTGAGAAAGCGGAAATCTTAACACTTTCTGTCATTCATATATTGGAGGTCATGGATCAAAGGTGTGCAGTGTGCATGAAGGAAGCCAAATATTTTCTCTGGACGACTGAAATGGAATGACCGACAAATCAGTAGCAGAAAACACAATTAACAATCATTTGTTGTGGCCCTATTCAATAACGTTGGGATATTTCTTTGTGGATTGTAGCCAAGGCCTATACAGGGCAATGTATTTTGACAACTCTGTTTAGAAACAGTGTCCGAACTGACCGAGCGTGGCTGGCTATACGTTGACAACACAATAAATACTGCGCTGTTCCTTTAAAAGGGGAGAGGGTCTACGATATCTATGTCTGTGCGCCTTTGCAGTCAATGGCGGCCCACTCTTATGGTCTGTGTACAGAATAGCCAGACATCCTTGTCTGTTGATCCGTCAGACCAGAATACTGTTCTGTGTATAAAATACATACAAGCAAATTTGTAAGGTAGCATGTAATGCTGCGTAACAGCAGTCCCAAATAGGCTATAACGTACAGCCTACCCGTCTTGCATAAACAATTAAAAAAAATACATACAATGTAAACTAGGCCTCTTTTATGGAGATACATTTCCCCCATATCCCCTTCAGCTATGATGCTGGCTGCTTTGCCTAATTTTGCTATGGAATCTGGATCTGGAAGCAAAAAACGGCCTTTATCCACGCGTAGCGTAGCCTACTAACATTATGTGCAACCATTTGGTGCTGTTTTTTTTAGAGAGAGAGACAATAAACCCGCGCTCTCGTGACCTACAAAAGGAACTCTTCATGGACCACTGGGCAAAGAGAAGCGAGATAACAAACACGTCGTGTCACGGGCGGCTCTCGGCGACACAGACGCGCCGATGAGGCGGATGGTTGTATGGGGAGGACAGCGGTACAGTATTGCCCTTACTTTCTCCGTGGAACCCGGACTAAGCCGCTCCAGCAATCTGCACAAGACCACCCCATCCTTGAGGGAGGTCTGCAGAAATGCCTCGGGATCCGAGATGGTCTTCTTTGGCGATTCCAATACCCCGAGCGTTATCAACCACGTAACCGTCTGTTCCGCCGAATTCATGGCCAGTCACTATTACAGCTCCTATCCAACGAAGTGGCGGTGTTTGTGTGTTTAAATAGCTACTGCCCCCGGTCACACTGTCATTTGGGCGTTAAAATGAAAACATCGTTAATCCAGAAGGCTGCCTGCAGAGATCTTGGTGAGAGAGGGAGAGAGAGAGGGGGAGAGACTACGGAGAAAAAGCCCCCCTTTCCTTCTCCCTCGGGTGGATGCGGATGACGCCTGGCTTGTGGAAATTCGGCGGCTCTGGTTTCCTCTCTCTCTTGTGGTGTGTGTTCTTTTTCTCCTCCAGCTTGGCAAGCTGTCAAACGCAGTTCACCGTGATGCGTTGAGGCAGCGGACTGCATACATGCGCATCACAGCCGCCAGCCACTCATCCTAGTGTGGATGACATCACACAACAGGGGACAAGCCAGTCCAACCAGTTGTTGGGCCACTTCAACATTTGACATGAATAGGCTTCCTATTCATAAGGGTTTGCACTTTGCATATCCTCCGTTTATCATAACTACAGGTTATCTGTCCTTGAGGACAGGACACAGACAGGCCTATGTCAGCCCATGCATATAGGCTAATATCTAATTTAGTAGGCTATGTGAACAGCTGATGACAGACAGTCCCTATGTCCAAGTTCTACATGTAGGCCTATTTTACAGGAGGAAGCTCTAGCCCAGATACCAACAATTTAGAAACCTTGTAAAATTAACCAATTGACCAAATGTAAACTACATAGCGGTCAAACCTCCAAAATCTTTATTTAAGAGGGAAACTACACAGGGACAGATGTGTGATATAGCTATAAGATATTTTAGTAGCCCAGTCAAGATAACTAGTATCAGCCTAAGGACCTGGCTGTGTTGCAGTGTAGGTTACAGCTTCACTTCTATAATTGTCCACTAGGTGGGAGTGGAACTCTATATGAACAATATAAATAATTCAAGTGTGGCACTTTACTTTGAAAACAAACTAAGGTTCCCCAACTTCCCCTCACCTGTGAGTGCTGTCTTGTCGCTTTCAGACAACACCTACCCATCTGCACCTGTGTTTGCAGGTGGCCCACTTGCTATAATATGAAAACTGAACCTTTTATGAGAGGGTAACTGCAAAATCTGAAAGCTCATCACACTAATAACCCCTATCACCTATAGTGTAGCCTAATGGTTGCTGCTAAGTGTGTAATCCTATCCAATCCATTTACCAGAGTTAACCGAAACCTGTGGTTAAAAGGGTAAGGTGGCCTAATTCTGCTTAAATGGATAAGGGAATTGATCTTATTATCCACAGTTAATTTAACACTGGCTGACCAACAACTTCTATCTTCAGATTTATGCGATTTAAGTTATAAAAATGAATATGGTAGCCAACAGTCCATGGATGAGTGGAGTCTAAGGTTTCCTCTGAGGAAGGACAATCGTCTCCCTACCTCTTTCTACCTGGAGGAATCTGGAATTCCCAATAGATCGCCATGGTTACCAGTGCAATCTACAAGGACAGATGATGAATGCACCTTGGTCAGGCCCTCTCTCTCTCTCTCTCTCTCTCTCTCTCTCTCTCTCTCTCTCTCTCTCTCTCTCTCTCTCTCTCTCTCTCTCTCTCACTCTCACTCTCTTTGAGGCTGTGTGTGTTGTCAGGAAGACTGACCCCAGAGGCCATCCGTGTCTAAACAGGCATTGTCGAGGGATACCTCGCGCCCCTGTGGTCCTGTCACCATGGGTGTGTTACCAAGCATGCTACAGTGGGGCTGTGGATACTGGCCCCAGGCATTTCATCTCCATCAATCCTATGTTCCTGCAAAGTGAAAATATTGTTGTTTTCTTCCTATGTGCTTTTTGAGAGCATATACGGAAAGAGAAGAGAGCAGCGACTAGTACTGCACTATCACCTTTAGGATTCTCTTAAACTAAAGGCACCTCTCTGAGTTTACTATTGGCCTTGGACATTTAATTTTCAAGTTTTTTAAAGGTGTTGTATTAACCACGTTCGCTAACAAACATAACCCTATGTTGTGCACTGTTTTGTCTTTTTAAATACATATCAATCCCCCCATATTTCACCCGAAAACCTGTTGTTTTTGTCAAGCAACACCACCGCACAACAATTTATAAATGAATCTAAGCGTGCTAGAGGCAGAGAGTCTCTGTAACATCTGGATCACCTGCTGCGTGGAATACGTCCAGTGGAAAGGAGCAGCCAGTCAGGCACATAAATATGAGCTATTAACACGTCATACACTGAAACACCATACAGCCTGTTTACAATGACCCTGTCAGTATGGGTGAGCATGTGTGTGTGTGTGTGTGTGTGTGTGTGTGTGTGTGTGTGTGTGTGTGTGTGTGTGTGTGTGTGTGTGTGTGTGTGCGTGCGTGCGTGCGTGCGTGTGCGTGCATATGTGTTTATGCAATTCAAATAGGAGCAGGTAATGGCGTCCTCCTCTCCATATCTTAGTCAGTGAATAAAGATGGAGAACATGAATGTTTGAGCGTCGGCGTGACACACCTCCCATAAAAAAAACAATCCCTATCTTCCTCCTCCTCCTCTCCACCACCGATAAACAATATAAACAGGTCTTTATTGATTTGACTATTTTATGACCAGCTTTCTTTGGATTTATTATTATGTACAGAAGTGGCGTCTTGACTGGGATTTTATTTGATTCCTCGTGTGGGAGGAAAAGATAATAACTTAATAACTCAAAATACATCCTCTGACACGCCAAGTTAGTACTGCGAATGAGATCCACACTCTCACCGTGTCAATGAAGAAGCCAAAAAGCCAAAAAAGCTTATCTGTCACTGGAAGCCAGCTAGAAAATGTGTGTGTGTATGTGTGTGTGTGTGTGTGTGTGTGTGTGTGTGTGTGTGTGTGTGTGTGTGTGTGTGTGTGGTGTGTGTGTGTGTGTGTGTGTGTGTGTGTGTGTGTGTGTGTGTGTGTGTGTGTGTGTATTTTTTGACAGCAACCAATAAGAGTGCCTTTCTCAGAGTAGTGCTTCCTGTTTTGAAGATCAGTTCCAAGTCATCGTTCTTTGACACTTCATTGTTGGTGCGCAGCCAAACAAAACTCTCTGTAATAATGGGTGTGGAGTCTGTGGAGACACACACA
>NC_137829.1:10125695-10128195 GCF_963921795.1 Nannobrachium achirus
GAATTTCAACCACAGGTCGGGGGTGGCATACTCAACGAATCCCCAAAAGCATTTCCTCTCGGCCTCATGGTGGCGCTATAACGGCCCACTTGCCTCATAATCGGAAAATTTAAATTATTTTTTCCCTGGAATCCTTGGGTCAAGACGCATCTCCCCATATAGGCCCCGCCCATTTGCGTCAGGATAGATTTTCCGCCATTTTGAATTTTCTCCAAAACACACTTTTTGCTCCTTTTCCTACATATTTTCGTCAAATGTCACAAAAATGGCTACACATGATCTATGAACCCATGCAATGAACATAGTCAAGGGGTATTTCGATAGTCCATACGTTCATTCGTAACGGGCTGCCAAATTTAGCGGGAGGGGCCCGTTTGGCAAAAAATAGCCATAAATCACAAACAAAAGGTCGAGTCAACACTGAATTTTAACCACAGGTCGCGGGTGGCATACTCAACAGATCCCCAAAAGCATTTCCACTTCGACCCATAGGAGGCGTCACGAACGCTCAAAACGTAACCGTTTCGTGACAGAACATTTTTTTCAGGGGGAACGACCCTCTCAAAACGAAACACAGACAACTTGGTGGACTGTCTCACCGTCCAAACCGCTACACAAGGTTGCACATTTAGCGAGCTGCAGGCACACTTGTAAAAATTGACTCTGTCAATTCTAGTTGATATATATCACTGGCCAGATGGCAAAAGCATGGCCCATATCTGTGTGGCTGGTTCAGATACTGATCTCCATATATGGGCTGAAATATATTGTATGTATATGGATACATATTATTATTAGTTAATAAAGGATAAAATAAAATAAAAAGTCCATATATGGTCATTCCCAGAAACAAAATCCCTTTTATGCCCATACATGGAGATTTCTGATGTCATCAATCCCAGGTTTAACATACATTTTATGCCCATATATGGAGATTCCTATATTATCAATATTAAGGACATTATTAAGGATATTATGTTATCAATATTAAGGACCTATCTGGGAATGCCCATATTTGGTAATGCCCATATATGGGCATGTTTTTACATAACATTGTTGACTATCATGCAGGGGTCTCCATATATGAGTAACTGGTCCCATATACATCACTGGCCAGATGACCAAGAATTGGCGTGACCTCGCCCGCATGTCGCATGTTACTATTACCGGTACTTAGCAGAGTCTGAAACAGGTACAGAACCATTCATTCATTCACTCTCTTGTCTCTATCCCATTGTGTGCATTAGCCAGTAGGCATGATGGATCCCTGGACAATCCAAAACACAGGCTCAGTGAGCAATACAAAAAATAAATATATGCGTAATTTTAGGTCAAAATCTGTAGGAGCAGTGTCCAAAAATGTGTTTTGCAAGAATCGGCCTCATGGTGGCGCTAGAAGAGAGCCATGTGAGAAATCAGGGATGGAGGTTGTGGTTTGCCAGCCAAGGAGTGTGTGTGAAAAGTTTTGCATGAATAGGGGCAACGGTGGCGGAGATAAGAGTAGGGCCAAAAGTGTGACTTGACGGACAGACTGACGGACGGACAGAGGGACAGACGGTGGAGCTTTTCATATGTGACCACTCACTCAGGGCAGTTATTTCATGGAGGCCATGACGGACGGATGGACGCTTGCCCCCCTATAGCTTTATGCACCTTAAAAGACGTACCGAGCGATAGACAGAGTAGTGACTTTTGTTGAGATTATTATTGGGCAACATCGCAATTCAAACGCTTTGCACATAACCAGTGATGGGATCGATTTAGAGAATTGTATGAACCACTGTAAAACCAGGCTACTTATGATCATAGTTTTTGACACAAATCTAGTACCGGCCAACCAGGAGAATAATCGAACTCATCCTGATTGTGCAAAGGTGTGCTATATCTAAACGTTCCAAAGAATCCCATAACATTCATTGCAACTTCCTAGTCCAGGGCTGACCGTATACTGTATAAACATTTGACTCAGGATTTGGTCAAATTATTAGGAATTTTAAATACATATAAATTATTTGGTGAAATAAACAGCTCTTATCTTTAACCCTTAAGTTCAATTCATTATTTCCATGTGAAGCAAAAAGAGAGAATAACTAGGTGCTCAGTGGAGGTACAAGTTGAGTTGTATGTAGACATGCATAATGCATATGATATGTCATGTATATGGTATATGACATGTCATACACATGCCCTTCCTCTTGATTATTCGATAAATCGAAAAAGTTATTGGTACCTCGTTGGTACTGGATTACTACAAAATAACTGAAAAAGAACAGAATGTATTATTTGATGGCCTTGCTGGCTTGCTGTCTTTGACCTTTGAGCCCTCAAAGAATTGACAATACCAACACCCAATCTACTATGCAGGGATTCATAGTAGATCGGGTGATACCAAAGGCCAAGTGGCCCTGCTCTTAGAAGCAGGGCCACTTTTGGCTTGGTCACTGAAGAAGAGGTGAAATGGTGAAATCGAGGCATTCTGTAAATTCTCAAAAATCAAGCT
>NC_137829.1:10133195-10258195 GCF_963921795.1 Nannobrachium achirus
CAACACATTTTGCTTATTCAAATGTACACGTTAATCGGTTTTAGAATCTTGAAAAAACAACAGACAAATGGCACGTTTCATATGTTCGCAACACTGCATTGGTTAAAAAAAGCTTTTTGAAAATATATGATATATATGAAAATATTTAAAAGATCAACACGGAGACACACAAATAGTTAAATAATCTTCACAATCATCATTCATTTGCATAAATGTTAAATGCATTTAGATGCATGGATCAATAAATACTATATATTCACATTGCAGAGGTTTGGTAGGCTAGTTGTTTGGAATTATGATGGAACCTTTATGGATTCAACATATACCAGGTTTCATAAAGTGAAGAAAGTATTTTCTTTTTTAGTTTTTTGAACACATGCCGCCTGAGCATATTTTATTGTAGCTTGACTAAAAAGGATGTTGATAAAAAAAAGTGGTGTTTGCGGAAGTGGGAATCACAGTTTGCAGCATTGTTACATATAATTTTTAATAATGATATTATTGACCTTTTGTTTTGTTGTGTTTCAGACAACCTATCGCTACTAGAGGTCTGTCATTTTAGATCATGTGTTCTTGTTCCCCAGCATGCTTGCTGATGACCTCAAGTTGAGCAGCGATGAGGACGACACTGACAGGGTGGGTGGACCCATGCATGCGCTGCACGACCTTTCACTTCTGTCAGAAAAAACATTTTACTGCCTTTCAAAGCACCTCCATATGCGGCTCCCATTACGTTCATTGTTTCTTCTTTCATGTTGGTAATCTTAGCATAGTTGGATACATTTGGTTCTCCCTCCACATTTTCTCTCTGCTCCTCATGCACTCATACATGCAGTCAAATCCATTTGTAACTCTGAGAGTGTACAAATCTAACTAAATTGACCCGTAAGGGGCCCCAGTGTTTGGTACGCTACCTCTGAACGAACCCTTTATGTCCACTGTCTGGTTCCCAAACCAAAAGAGAAATTTGCCCGGTACCCAAACTAGCGGAAACAGCAGATCTACAAGCTCACAACGCGTTGCCTCGCGTGAGTCGCGTCACGTTGTGAGCTTGTAGATCGGCTATTTTCACATTTGTTTTCTAATCTATGGAATTTCTTAGATTTTCATTTTATATATTAATGAAATTACTTTGAAAAATCATTGCATTTTTTTTATTCATGAAAATCTTAGCTTTTCTTGGGAATGTTTTTTGAAAATGTTTTGAAATAATAATAATTAAAAACAAAATATAGGAAACTAAAAATTAAAGTACACTACCCATCAAAATGTTACCGTGACCCACAAATGGATCCCGACCCAATGCTTGGGAACCAGCGTGGTAGAGTATAACACACACACACACACACACACACACACACACACACACACACACACACACACACACACACACACACACACACACACACACACACACACACACACACACACACACACACACAATCATTTTTATCTATCTTAGTCCATGTTTTAACATACTATACTTAGTGATCTGTAGTAGGCTACGATGGTGGATGATGAACCTTCATTTTATATGTTTTGTCTCACTGAAGGTCGCACATCACTCCGTAACCTGGGATGGACACAGGTATGGTACATTATAAGATTATTACACATGTACACGCATGTTTCTTTCTTCTTTTTTGCTTGCATGCCGCATGTTGTACATGTGTATCTATGTGTGTTTAGTGCAGGGGTTCTCAAACTTTATTAGGCCGTGACCCCCAAAATAAACATATTTGAACTGGGGACCCCCACCCTTACAAGCACTTGGAATTGTAGGTATTACATTTATGTGACTCGGTTCCACAGATAAATATTGTGAAAATATGTAGCCAATCTACATGCTCACAACGCCTTGCGTTACGAGGCGTTGTGAGCATGTAGTTCGGCTATCTTATATTTACAATTGGCTTAACGCCGCATCCCACTTCCAAGCCCGTGCACGCCCACTCTGCATCCACTCCAACTCTACTTCGACTCAACGGTAGGGAGAAGAACGTACTTTGTAGGGAGAAGAGCGTAAGGAATACCGCCCACAACCCTATGCCGTCCGCTCATTCGCTAGAGAGCAAGAGAGAGAGAGAGAGAGAGAGAGAGAGTCTCAGGTTACAAGAGGGAAGGGGGGGGCCGCTGCACAGGGGGAGAGAGAGAGAGAGAGAGAGAGAGAGAGAGAGAGAGTCTCAATCGCTAGGATCAGGGGCGTCACTTGGGTATGGCAGGGGTATGCAGCTACCGGGCGCGCAGCAGCGAGAGCCTGCATTCTGCTACCTCCCCTCCTCTCTGTGCTCTGCTCTCAAGACAAGTAGGAATAGGGAAGAAATAGCCAACCAGCAACCAAGCTTTTCTTCTGGAATTAACAAACTAGAATCCACTGTTACTGGGCTAGCTAGCCGAGAGCCTGTAGCTAGCTAGCCGAGAGCCTGTATCTTACAAGAAGTTCGCGGCCCTTCGGGCCACTCACCTCTAGAGTTCACAGCAAGATACTGTCTGTCTGTCTGTCTGTCTGTCTGTCTGTCTGTGTGTGTGTGTGTGTGTCTGTGTGTGTGTGTGTGTGTGTGTCTGTGTGTTGCTAAAATGAAAACATTGAAATAATGAAAATAAAACATTGCCAGGCCTATTATAGTAACAATAATAACACAATTAGGCCAAAACTTTTTTTTATTCAAAACACTTTTTTTTTTTTTTTACAAAAAACATTTTTTTTTTCAAAAAATGTTTTAAAAAATTATTTTTTTAAATTTTATTTTTATTTTATTTTATTTTTTTAAAGCGGGCGTGGACTCTAGATGTGAGCGGCCCGAAGGGCCGCGAACCTCTAGTTTGTTCACAATGTTCGCCTCTTGCTTACTTAATATTTGACAGTTTGGCCAGTTTGGCATTAAAACAGTCTTTAAAGTCCTTAAATTGTCACTTTATAAATGTGCAGATACCCTGTATACACTTATACTGTTACATTGAGTGAGAAAAAATTGGGTGAGAAAAAGAAATTACATTAAGCTAATCATCTGGGGACCCCGCAAAATCATTTGGGGACCCCACTTGGGGTCCCGACCCCAAGTTTGAGAACCACTGGTTTAGTGCATAATTATGTTTACATCCCTTGTGTAAAGTGTAAGTGTGTGTGTTACTGTGTTACTGTGTTTCCATCTGCCCGTCTGTCTGCATGTCTGTCTGAGTGTGCACACGCCCACATGCATGTGTGTACGTAAGCTGACCCCTCTCTGGTGTTTGTGTGTGTGTGTGTGTGGACTGACAGTCTTTCGACACAGCGCACACACATACATGGCGGGCGGGTGAGACATTCCAGCTCAGACTCCTCAGGCTCGGACTCCACCGGCGGTGACTCAGAGAGCTGGAGCCAGCGCTCCGGCACCCCGAGCCCACAAGTTCACTCCGATCCTGGCTCGCCTGCCAACACACAGCCCCCGTGCGCCAAGGAGGTACTATGTCTGCATGTCTTTCTATGTATACACTATTACACAGTAAAATCCATTCGTAACTCTGAGCATGTACACATGTAAGTACGCGTCCATTTGGTTACTTTTGTACGCTCTCAGAGTTCAATCAAACACTGAGGATTACCGTGTAGTTTCTCTCTTTCTCTCTCTGTTGCTCTGTTTGTGTGCCGTAGGGTTCATTCTCCACAGGGAGCAGCACGGAGGCAGTTGAGGGCAGGTGGGGGGCAGGGACAGAGTTATTAGGAATGCTTGTGTGCTGGAGAGGAGCACGTGGAGGGGGGCATGGACGGGAGGGGGGGGGGGGGGGGGGGGCTTCAGCTTCAGGAATTAGAGCCTGGGTGTCATGTCAACAAGCTGAGGCTTAAAGAGGAAAGCCCTCTTGGGAGTTGGAAGTCGCAGAGATTCAGTTTCATGCTAACACTTCATCAGCGATTAGCATAACCCTCTCTTTCAGCTCAGTGGCTGCGTGGTACAAAATGAACTGAACTCTGCTGGGAATTGATTGATGTCAGATAAACCTGACTGGTGTTTTGGATGGGTAAATAGGTCCAGAACTTCACTGTACTGGAATATACAGTATAGGGCATAAAGGTCCCTTATTTTTTGTGGAGGTGTGGACTATTGTGGAATAAAAAGGACAGTGGGGGTGGCTTGTAGGGGATTGCAGGGAAACCTAGTCCTCTTTTTTATGAATGGAAGGCCCTGTGTGACAAGACGGGCCTATTACTGAACGTGCACTATATCAGGCCCCTATAGAGAAGGTAAGGTAGGGGGACCATGTGTTTTTCATCTACGGAGCGTTCGAGTGTCTCCCAGGGAGGGAGGGAGGGACTGGGTGAGGGGGGGGGGGGGGGGGTTGGAGCTTTGGACGCAGCAGCTCCAGAGTTCCAGGTAGAGAGGGAGGAGGGAGAGAAAGTAGGCGGGAGAGACGGAGTGAGGGAGGGGAGCACAGAGAGGGTACAAGAGATGTAGTGTCTTCTCTGGAAAGAGGGCGAAGGATGAGGGGAGGGGGTCACTGTTTGACTTGAGGAGTATAAGTTTAATTTAGCTCTGGTCAGCAAGGAGAGAAAGAAGCTGAGAGAGAGCGAGGGCAGAGGAGAAGAAGTTTGCTCTCCAGGAGTGAGTATCGTTGTTCCTTTTTATTTAGTTTAAACTTCCTTTCTCATTATGTTCTTTCTGTTCTCCTGGTTACCCAGCCAGTTGTTAAGCAAACAGTGCATGAGTCATTTGCAGTAATTGGGAGGGGGGTTGAGCTACGGTCAGCACAGATGTGGATACTTGAGCAACAGACTGTAGTGAGTATTGTTGAGACAAACTTGCTTGGTTGAAATGTCTCAAGATCAGCCATTAACAACAGTTTCTAGATTTTCTAGATGTTTTCTGAATGAATGGATGCAGAATCTCAAAGTCAAGATGCTGACTTTGTGATTAATCACTTGCAAAGAGAAGCCCATGTTGCTGTATGATGTGTTAGTTGGATTGGTTTCTGTGTGTAGTGTAAAAGGTCAGGGTGTAGCTTTTGGTATGTGTCATCTCCTGGAGGCTTGAATTTACCTTAAAACATTCCACATTCCTTCCTTGCAACCATCCACTAATTTGGTAATGGCTTCCTCCCCCTCTCCTTCCCTTTTCAATGACAATGTGTGAGTGAAATTTGCATGTGTTGGCTCCCACTTTTACATATCTACTGATTTTGAGTTCTCTACTGCATTCCTACAAAGATTGTTAATGTCTCTTTCTTTCTTTTTTAGACAGATCATCCCTCCACTCAGTGGCAGCTGGATAAATGGCTCAAGAAGGTCCGAAAAAAATCTTCCAGTTGTGAACAGGATCCCAGAGAGCACACCCAGAGCATTCCAGGAAACCTACCCTCTCCACAGAACCACAGAGCCCCGTCTCCGGCCAGATCCTGGGACAACAATCAGGAATACAGTCCTAGTCAAAGTCCTATCCCCAGCCCGCAGTTCAATTACAGCTTCAGGAATAGCCCTTTGCCTAGTCCTGGCTACAGCTTCTGCCCTAGCCCAAGCCCATTCCCCAGCACCTGTCCAAGTCCCGGTAGCCCAAGACACAGCCCTAACCCCAGCCCAGTTACAAGCGTTTGTCCCAGTCCGCATGGTAGCCCAAGAGCCAGCCGTAGCCCCAACCCCATACCACGACAACCTCCAGTTAGCCCAAGTCCCAGCCTCCCTCCTTCTAGTCCTTGTCACTATCCTCAGGTTGAGAGCCCTCACCAGGACAGCCAAACAAGATCTATCCACCACACCAGTCCCAACAGGACGACAATTTGCCAATGGTCTGGCCCTGTGCCCACTGCTGATACCAAGGCCAAGCCAAGACCAAGGCCCTGTGCCCAGCCACCCCCCCAACACAAGCCCAAGAATAAACCTCCACAAGATCAACCCCAAAACCAAAGCAAGGCCACAGTAAGAAATAAGACTACTCCAATTTTGAACTCTGAGAAAAGAGAAAGCCACAAAACAAGGCCTAAGCCTAATGTGCCACCAACCTCTGCACATCTCGCTGTAAGTCTCAAAGCCAAATACCCTTCGAAATTTGAGCAAACTCCCAAGCAACTGAGGCCTAGTCAGAGTTTCAACCCGAGCAACAGACCTACATATCAGCCTAGCTCACGAACTAGCCCCACACTTAGAACAAAGCACTTACCTGCTCCTGCACGAGAAACCAGTGGAAAGGCTGGTCACATTTCACATTCCCAATCTACCTCCAAAACCGTTGGCAATCCTGTTGCCGGGTCTGGCTTGAGATCCAGCCCCAGTCTAAAACCTAGAGCCAAGTGTGAAGCCCCGGTCCCAGTCCACGTCACTCACACTAAACCCACACAAAAGAAGCCCCAGTCCAAGGAACGGGAAGTGGACCACAGAGAGGCCACCCAAGCCAAGGCAGAGGAGCGAACGAGAGAGAGAAAAGAGGACAGACAAAGGCAGAAACCAAGTGAGAAACAGAGAGAGAAGCACGGCCGAAAGGAAGACAGGAGACTGGCGGAGGAGCAGCTACTGAGACGTCCCTGGATCCAAAGTTCAGAGGAAGAGGAGGAGCAAGAGGAGGAAGGACTGAAAGAGTGTCAACAAAGGAGCGAGGAGACGAGGAGGAGGACGAAGAAGGAGCAGCAGAGAGGTGAATGGCAGGCTGTCCAGCCCAGGCAGAGACCTCACACCAACACAGAGCGCCACCACCTCCAAGGAGACCCACGTCACCAGAGGACCACAAAAAATAGTGAGGAGAGAGCATCGCACCCCGGACCCTCCCCTCCGGTATCACATCCCCCGACTCATCTGATCCCAGCTTCATCTTCGTCCTCTTCCTCATCTGCATCCGATTCAGAGTCTGAGTGTCGTGCGGACATCACCACGGTACCAGCAGATTCCACGTCGCACAAAAGGCAAACCCCCAGGAGAGGCCACCACCTGGGCCCCGGGAGGCCAAAAGACACCAACGGGCATAACGTGGTCATCCCCAGAGGTTCCTCTTTGGAGGTTCCAGGCGAAGGACAGCAGAGCACTGGGGCGCGTAAACTCTACACCCTGGTCCCTTTCGGGCGCAGTGAGCAGGCCACAGCCCCTTCGCAGCGAGGGCTGAGAAACTTAGTGGTACAGATAGACCTCTCCCTTCTTAAAAGGGTCCCAGACACCACCAGTGCAGCTCATAAACCACATTCGGCCTCTTCATCCAAGGCCAAGCAAAGAGAGGCCATGAGGCATCTATACGTCCCCGAGACAGAGAATAGAGACACTAGACGGAAACGCAAGGTTGAGCATATACCTGATATTCTCTTCTTAATGTAGCGTTTCATTGCACGTCAGCTTTCGTGTATACAGTATGATTTGTGTACGAATGTTTCTAATGCTTGTGTTCTAATATATGAATGTATTTGTGCGTGGTCTTGACAGTCTGAGAATGGCGTTTCACACAGAGAAATGAAGAGGAACAGCTCTTATGGAAAAGACCAATGTCAGACAGAGTCCTCTGTTCACAAACCTCAGCGGAATCTCTCAACGGAAACCATACACAATGGGTAAGATCCTTGTCATGTGAGCATACACATATACGTAGGCTGTCAGAGGTTAGCATATTGATTACACACACACATGCATATGACAATATGAGTTTATAGTTTCCTTACGACAAGATGTGGCGTGTGTGTGTGTGTGTGTGTGTGTGTGTGTGTGTGTGTGTGTGTGTGTGTGTGTGTGTGTGTGTGTGGTCGCACAGGTACTTGGAGGAATATTTGGACAGCAAGAGACCATTGTCTCCACTGTCACCACTGTCTGACAGCCCTGAGCCCCCCAAGGCCCCCTCTAAAGTGCAGAACTCCGAACAGCATTACTCGAATGGACAAAAAGACAATGAGAGAGATTCTTCTTTAAAGGTTAAAAAAACCACAAAAGAAAACATACAAATATAAAAAGATAAATATGTACTCTTTCAACTCCTGCCACTCCTGGTTCATGTCAACTAATCTCTTCCGATCCAGCCCAAGATGGAGGTGGAGTGTATGGGAGCAGCAGGGCAGCTGCAGCAGCCGGTGTCCGGTTCTTGGCGCCCACCTATGAGACAGCCAGGAGGGCAGAAGGCCACCATACCCAGTCATGACCCGTAAGTGATCTTGTCCACTGTGTCCGTGTCGTGCCTTATCCTAGAATCCCATATCGTCACTGTCAGGTCCAAAACCTTCCTTTTTTTGTTACTATTATAAAAAGGATTTAAAATAGTGAAAATAGACGATCTACAAGCACACAGCGCCTCGCACCGTGAAAATCGGCTATTTTCACTACTTTTGTGCAAAACTCTTGTATGATCAAGTAGGGCTTTGACTTACGAAAGAACATACTATTTTGAAACTTGGAGATACAAGGTTTCTGCCCAACGGTGACGAGACAGAATACAGAGGAATACAATCTTAAAGGACCATACCAGTGGTTTGGCATGTTCAGTGATGTAAAGAGAGAGTGGCGACAACTCTGTTCACTCCAGTCGAATAATAAATGTATGGCAATGCTGCAGCATGGAGCCTCTCAATGGTTCCTGGAAGTTAGCAGCAAACACTAGCCACGCAGTAGAGTTGCAGGAGAACAGACAAGTCAGAAGAGTTAATGTCTAATAATATACATCTCACTTGACTTGAGAATTAGTGCCACCTACTGCTTATCTCATGTAATATGCCTGATTCACACTTTTCTTACATTTTTTTTCTCCCCTATGTTTCTAAGGCTCACTAAGAATCTATGGAATTATGGTTATTGCATGGTTATGTTCTATAATACATATGTTATTTGTTATGTTTTATTGCATTTCAAAGTATGGGTTGTTTGAAAGATTCACATATTAAATTCAAACGTCCATGACTATTTTTTTTTTGCTCAATGTATTTTGTTGTTTTTTCTTTTTTTTCTTCAAAAAGTACAGTAAAGACAAACAAGTAAAGCAACTCTTAAAACTGGTGTCAAAGGAAAACAGAAAACAACCAACAACATATGAGTATGCTTACATTGCAATATCTAGAATTTAAACATTAAGAGGCATTGTCCGCTGATCAACATTATGAAAGAAAGGGCTGCCACACTCTGGTAAACTTATCAGTAGATCCCCTCAGTGTATATCTATTTTCTAGTTTAAAAGACATGGCTTTGCAGCTCAATCGACCAAAGGAAAGGGGACAATATTTTTCCAATTTAAGAGAATTAAACGCTGTGCCAGCAAGGCAGAGTAGGCTATGCTGTCCAAGTGTGTCCCACGCAAGCCAAGATTCTCCGAAGGCACAAGACCAAGCAAAGGGCAAGGCTAAATTGTTCGACCGGAGATACTGTATATGAAAATACTGTACCTCAAATATGGAGGGCCAAGATGCTGACAGACTTGGGCAAGACCGGAACATAAGGAAAAGACTGGCAAGGGCTTGCTTACATCTGTCACAAGTAGAATCAACTGCGGGAAATATCCTCATGAATGATGTTTTAACATTGCTATGGTCCTTTAATAGCCATTGGGATATGCTGTGTTGAAAAAGTGTGAATCACTGTCCCTGTGAATCTCTCTCTCTGTCTTCCTAGTCCACACCATGCTGAGTACTACATGCACGAGGCCAAGAGGATGAAACACCGTGCAGATGCCATGGTGAGCTCTCTGCTATACCAACATGAAGCAACACACTGGTGGTACACTGTACATTCCAGAGTGCTACTGTAGTTTTTACTCTCAAAGTGTACAAACTCTCATAAATTACATTAACACTGATGATTTTACTGTTAGTGAAATAAATATATTTTACTTCTCAACTCACCATCCCCTGTCTGTATGTCCCTTTGCCAGGTGGACAAGTTGGGGAAGGCGGTGAACTATGTTGACGCTGCTCTCTCCTTCATGGAGTGTGGGAAAGCCATGGAGGAGGGCCCGCTGGAAGCCAAGTCTCCTTACACTATGTACTCCGAGACAGTGGAGCTCATCAGGTGAGACATGCAAGGTTACTGTGTAAAATACTGTGCAAGAAAAGTTGATTATTGAATTATTGTTGCTGTCAGGCACAAACCTAGTATCTCCCATATGAAATCTCTTAGTTTTCTTTTGTTTTAATGTCCTATTTTATACTTTGTTATATGTGTCTCTTATACTTTGTTACATGTCTTGCAAAAATAGACGATATACAAGCTCATATGAACAATATTGCAATGCGATGTCTCTTATACTTTGTTGCATGTCTCGCAAAAATAGACGATATACAAGCTCATATGAACAATATTGCAATGCGATGCACATATTATATGAAAGGACCACAATGGAAATTAGCTGCTGCCTTTCTTGCATTTTATTCTTTTTTATAATGGTGTAACTGACAATAATGTACTTTACATTATGTTTATTATCAATGAAGAAGTCAAAGTACGCTGTGAGCTTGTAGATTGGCTATTTTCGTTATTCTTGAAAATTATTTGGAAGAAATTGTCAAAAAACTGTGAAAACGTTAGCCTAAAGTGACATGATCAAATTAGGAACACCAAGTTGAAAATGGTTAAGTCTGTCTATCTGTGAGTTTTATAACTGTTTAACCAATAAAAAGTGTTAGAAAAAGCTACTTTGGAGCCATTTTGAAACACATTTCAATTTCCTGAAAAGCAATGGTTTTGGACATACAAGGCTGGTAAAACGATATATGTAGAACAGACATTCACTGGCACATATACTATAGTGTACATAATGATGCAAAGTGAGGATGCATTTTGTAATAGCCCTGTGGTTTCAGGTACGCTATGAGGCTGAAGAGCCACTCTGGCCCTGGGGCAAGACAGGAAGACAAGCAGCTGGCTGTTCTGTGGTGCGTACATCGCCTTCTCTGTTTACACCTCATCCATCACCTGGCTGAGGGACCTTCACATTTAGGAGGAATTGTTGTCTCTCCATGTTTGCTTGATCAGTTAATTACTTATGTTCCAACAGTTTCAGGTGCCTTGCGCTCCTCTACTGGCAGATGTTTCGGCTGAAGAAGGACCATGCGCTCAAATACTCCAAAGCTCTACTGGACTACTTTAAGGTATTTCTGAGCGGTGCTCCTAGAAGGAGCTAAGCTCCAACATCTGGCTTTGTCCGGTTCCCCAAAAATGTCTGGTCCCCAAAAGATTTCCGGGCCACAAATAATGTGAATCGTGGCCTACATCTTGGCACAAATGGCTCAAAGTTTGTTGTACGCCCTGGGTCCCATTGGCCAAGCTTTGCAGGACACGCTGTGATTGGCCAGCGGGACACTTGATGAGATGAACTCTTGTAAATTGTAAATTGTAACTCATAAATAGCGCCGCTCACTTCACACTAGGTGTGATTTTTTCTCGGAGGTTAGAAAAACTGAAGGAAATACTGTATTATGGCTTCACAATCATGCTTGAATGAATTGAAAGGGCTGGGTGGATTTACATGCCTATATGATTCTTGATCACTGTGTGTCATTACAGAGCTCTCCCAAAGTGCCTATTACATCGTCCCCTTTCTGGAACGACTCTGGAAAGTAAGCAGATTAATCAATTCTCCCCCCTATTTGATTCAAATAGATAGCCCGTTAATGTTTGTATATTATTATCTTTCAGTTGTGCATTTGTCTTTGCTCCCAGAGGTACAGGTGGACCACCTTCTTCACTCTCTCCCAACCCCAAACACCTGGGCCCGGGGTCACATGGGGGCAGCACTGCCCCCTCCCTCATCAGCATTCCCCAACGTATCCACCAGATGGCAGCAAACCACCTAAACATCACCAACAGTGTCCTGTATAGTTATGAGTACTGGGAGGTGGCAGACAACCTTGCTAAAGAGAATAAAGGTGAGGAAGCCAAATAAATGGTTTACACCTGAAGAAGGCCAATGTAGGCCGAAACGTTGTATTTTTCCGCTCTATTAATACATTTCTGGGGAGCTTATAGACAGTGTGCGGACCTTTTCTTCTTTTCCAGTATTATTTTTTTGGTCCAGCACCCGTCGCAGTCCTTTTTGGATGTGCGTGTATCTACAGTCCGCTATTGAAGCCAAATAAATGTACATGTTTCTAAATAGCTTTGGGGGCATTTTTATTTTTCTTAATCCCCTTTTCTTTATCTTTACTATTCATTCCAGAATTCTTCAACTACTTAAACACTCTTTCGGGGCCGCTGACCCTCCATAGTAGCATCGCTCATGCTGTCCAGTACACCAGACAGGCTCTCCAGTGGATACGTATCAGTGCCAAACTCAACTAGCAAATCAGAGGATTCAACCGAGCCTGTCTGTCACACCAAGGCCTTACTGAGATGTGACGAAGGCCTGGACTCTCATCTCTTTTCAGTTTGACTGCCATGGGTTTCTCCAGGACACACTGTGCTGCCAAATACTGGAGGGTGGACTGTTATGGTGCCCATCATCATTTGGATTCTAGGTTGCTGTACTCACCACACCCAGAGACTTATTGTGTGAAAATACTTCAAACTGTGGCCTCTCTTTCCCCACCCTGTCTGAAAATGATCCATAAAAAGAGAAAAACAGATCTCCGAACTCCTTCGAGCATTACTGCAACCATGTCATCAATCATAGTGGATAAACCTGACCAAATGTGTGAAATCCGGATTTAATGTCTGACTTTGGCCAAATTTTCCATTGTGACTCAAACACGGGACGCCCAATACGTTTGTTTTAGACCCAAAGAAAAGCTGTCTGACAGACTGATTGGATTAAAATGTAAAACAAAGTGGACATTGGATTTGGGGATTTTGGATCTTGTGAAATGATATACCACTTTATCCAAAGTAGCAAACAAAGCAAGATCTTTTGCCTTCATGATTTTTTATGACATTTGGACTTTTTAAAACTGTGATATTTTCACCTTTTGTGACTTTTTATTGTGCAATAATTTATGTATTTTCAGTTTTTATGAAAAAGGGAAAGAAAAAAAAACTAAGCAATCTAATTGGTTGATTTAGTCTAGAATAGAATCCAACATTGAAGATTTTTTTCTATGCAAAAAATATTTTTGTTGCTGTTTAAGTGTTGAATTGTGAAATAGATTGTATCTATGTGAAATGGAACTGAAGTAATACTCTTCTGGTAAAATTACTTCCAATCCTCTGTGAGAATTCTTTCAATTATTTATTACTATAATATAAACTATTATTATAAACTTACTTTTATTCTGTCATGATAACATGAATCTACAGTCAATGTTCCTCTAAACTTGGGCTGGGTGCTCTACCATGACAGATTTTTTTTCTTTCTTTTTTTAAGATTTTTTTTCTTTTATTTTCTTTATACAGTAGACTGACAGGAAATGGGGGGAGAGATGGGGAGTGACACGCGGCAAAGGTCATCTGGATCGGGAATCGAACCGGCGATGCCTAACACGTTAGTGCCTTCATCAAAGCATCAAGAAAAGGATGCTCTGATGGTGAGACTGATCATGAGTCTTCAGTATTTCTACTTTTATTCAAGCCTGGAATTATGTCAGCACTTTTTTATGCCCTGGCCCATTGCAGCATGAATCTACAGTCATTTGTAGTATGAATAGAACGTTCCATAATGATCATTTTGTGAATGTCGCTTGCTGACGAGAACTGATTTTCAAGCTAACAGGTGTGACATTCAGTTATTTTCTGCAAGAGACATCATCATACTACAGACAGAGTATAATTTGGACTTATTAATTAAATTAAATTAACATAGATTATATAACATAGACATTATGCAAAAACAACTGGTGCAGAATCAAGCTAGTGGTTACCAATTAAAGACATAACACTATCAGGGAATAGCTTCAGTGTCCAGACTCTTTGAATCGATGACTTTGTGATCCTGTGTCTCCTAAAGAGTCCTTGGCATCTGGTCATTTTCAAAATGCTGCCCGCCCTCTTCACAAATCACAATACCTAAGCCTATGATGTTTTATTATTTTAATACGTCTTGGCTTATTTTAATACATCTTGGCTTATTATATACATATTTATATTTATTATTATTATTATTATTATTACAAAAAGTTAAAGGGAGAGAGAGAGAGAGGGAGGCGATTCATTAGTCATACATGGCTCTTCAGAGACCTGACTCTCTTTCTGATTCTCCATCACTATAGACTACTTCCTTCTGCACCAATAGAAAGTCAGCATGTGAAACCTCAGCATCCTATGTCTAGTACCATAGCAACAGTTAAAGAGAGCAGCCAATAAGGGGCTCTGAGGAGCATGACAAGCCATAGATCAATAATATCCCATTTGTAAAGTAAACTCCATAGTCCAGAGTAGAAAATTACGTGTTTTTCTCTCCAGACCACAAAGTTTGCAGGACTATGACCTAGTTTATTCTAACAAGCAATCTGTCAACAAATAGCTACTATTCAGGAAATACTGCTGTGATCGATTTTGTATTGCAGGTTATTTAGTGCATTGATTAAACTTCACACGATATGAACTGGCCTAATGGCCTATGTCTCCTCCTGAGCTCAGCAAAATAGGAACACGTGAGGATCTGACATCGCCCACCTTCTTAACTGCAAAAAAAAAAAAAAAAAAAAGGATAAAGGAAGAAAAAAGCGTGACATTTCTCACTAAGGCTGCAAGGGTAGCTTACTTTGGAAGCGAGTGTGGTCTGTGTTGGGTTACCTTATGTCACATCGCCTGCAGTGTGAAATTGGGACACCACATTTGGATGCTCTTTCAGTATTCTGCACACAAGCAAGTCCCACCGTCTGCGTCACGGCCGAGTCTGATCCATCAGTGACTGTGCACGAGCCAGGGTTTCTGAGGACACCTGTGCCACCATGAGCCAGACAGTTACACAAAGGAGAGAGAGAATACAGTCTGTTTGATGGCTGGCTTGGCTGTCGCAGGGATTAAGCAACCGACCCTGGGGGGATAGACAGCAAACTAAGCGTCGCCTGTCCTGGTCACTGAATGCCGAGGCCAGTTGTTCCCTCGACGAGTTTTCACAAACATTGTAAAAACATTGATGTATAAAGGGCTAATATAACTTGCCATATAATCAACTGACAATGACTAGAAATTGAAGCATGCCTTCGTGCTCTGCGTCAAAACAGACGAGCTTCTATGAGCTCGGCGCTCCACACGATGGCGCCGTGACAACTAGCTCTAGTCCAGAGCGTTAGCCAGAGCTCTCCAACGCTCTGCCAGAAAGCCGGCTCAGATACAGGACAAGGAATAACACTTCCCTGCGAGGGCTCGACTTCAGTAAAAAACAAACAAAAAAAAACTACACTCTACTCACCTAAACAAAGGCAGTTTTGCGTTGTTGAAAGTTTATTCTCCCGGGTGGGATGCCTCTCAGCACCCCACCTTCTCTGTAAAATACACTTTTTGAGCAGAAAATAAAATATGTCTGCCAGACGGAAATGATTTGGTTTATTCCACAGTGCCCCCTACAGATATGTTCAATGGTACTACATATTAATGAGATCTGTAGGGGGCACTGTGGGGTAAACCAAATAATTTCCGTCTGGTAGACATGTTTTATTTTCTGCCCAAAAAGTGTATTTTACAGAGAAGGTGGGGTGCTGAGAGGCTCCCCACCCGGGAGAATAGACTTTCAACAACGCAAAACTGCCTTTGTTTAGGTGAGTAGCGATGTAGCTTTATTTATTTTATAATGAAGTCGAGCCCTCGCAGGGCAGTGGAATTCCTTGTCCTGTATCTGAGCCGGCTTGCCGGCAGAGCGTTCGAGAGACCTCGCTAACGCTCTGGACCAGAGCTACGTGACAACATGATGTGAAGCCAGCAAAACAAGAGGAGGAGCCGTGTGTGGCTGAGTCGGGAAGAGAGAGCGAAAGAGATCAGGCGGCCAGAAATGGAGAGCAGCACGGGGATTGGGAGGGCGAGCGAAATCCTTGAAGAGCCATGGTGGACGTATGACAAAATAATGGGACCACGGTTCAGTGGAATGTGTCTGTAGCTCAATAAAGTCAAGGTTAAGAAGTCGATCTAAACTGTCTCGTTGAGATCGTTTGGCGTCAGCTTGGCTTGTGATCTGCTCCGTGCGCACGACATTTAGGGGGCTGCTGGATCTCTGCAGAAGTCTGGCTAGCAAAGCCTGTTTGAGGGGATAAAAAGGTAAGCAAGTGACTTCCGCTGGGGGAACCGACACCACTTTGAGCTGTTGTTTATTTACAACTGATGCGGATAACGTTAGGTTACATTTGTTCACGCGTTAGATCGGTGCAGCCGGTTCATTGTCTGGCTGTTGTGCAGACCATTTAATGCACAAAAGACAATGTATAATTCACTTGCTGGAATTGACACAGTGTTGATCGTGTCGTGGCGCTGCGACACACATGATTAACTAACGTTACGGTTAGCTCACATTTTAGCCTATGTACAGCTAGTGGTCAACTGCACGTTGCCTGGCTTCTGGCTTGCACTGGGTGACATGCTGCCGTGTCAGCCTGTCTTGCCCGGGCTTGCCCTTGGTCAGTCTGGGTGAGATCTCTTTTCCTGTCCTTGGGTTATATAGTTATTAAAGGACAATGGTTAGCTACAGTAAATGACATTATACAAAAGGTGTGTAAGTGCCTTGCACCTGCAAAGATACCCAGTCCACGTGTAGAACAGTTAAGCCACTTAAGGAACTAGCTGTTGTTAAAATTAAATAGTTCTATATGCTAATTTCCTTACTGCAAATAAAATATACTGACCAGTATTTCTATAAATATGTCCACAACCAGTATTAACTTATTTATTTATGACTGCTTTATTCTCACCATCAAATTATTTTATAACATGGACACTTCTTTGATTTTAAGGACCTGTTTTTACCAAACACTCTGGTCCTCAAGCTTGAATGTTCCAGTGGTATTAAACTGGAACTAATCCTGTTTATTCTAAGGTCAGGGTGTAGAGAGGTCCAACATGCCCTCAGTGACGCGTCCTGGGCTGTAAAATGAAAGTGGGCCACTTTGCGTGATTTAGTCTAATTAGTCATTACAACACAAATTGTTTGAATATATTTATACTTGATCAGGTATGTTGTGTTGTGTGATCAGAGAGACCAGCAAATACAGTAGGCTACAAGGAAAACACGTAAGGCAGGTCATCAAGGTGAACATTTGCACACCACAGATGTCTCCTGCACTGTAGTAGTGGATAATACCTCAGACAACATTCAGAGGAAAAAGTACAAGGAAACAATATCATTGTGGGTTACAAGAGAAACTGTTAGTTCAACATATTAGTATAAGTGTAGTGCACTCCTGTGTTTATCAGTGACAGTGATAGTGATGTGTCCCCATTCTGACGGGCTGTGCTTACTATCTACTCATGCACCTAACATATTATTCATTCCAGACACTGTAATGGTTTCGTTTGAATCTGCTATTTACATCAGGATTGTGTTTGATTGATGTTGTATTCTGGGCCACGCTTTCAGGGAGGTGTCCCAACCCTCTGGTATGACAAAAGCAAAATAGCCACCATGAATTTCCTGTAAAATGATCTGCCAAGGATAAGATATTAATTTGCAGTTACGCTCTTAATAGGGAGGATATGTCTTATAATGCTAAAGGTTTGAACTCTTTAACTTGGAAGATTAATTGGTGGGTTTTGATTGATTGCCTGGGGAACTGAACCCAACCTCTCTGATAATGAGTCATTACAGTATAGTAACATCTATGATAATGTGCTGTCTTGATTTTTGTATCATTACTAATGCTGGAGTTTTCTCTCTACCTGTAGAATAGTACATAATAAATATATTTTCAATGATCCTTGCAGGTGGCTCAGTATGAGTCGAGATGGATGGCAAAGGAAGAGAGCCAATGCCAGTGATGACAATGGTTGGGCTGAGAGGGTGAGTATCACTGAGTATTCTTGTCTGTAAAGCAATGCTCCAGTTAAAGGGACACAGGTAATGCAAAAATACATTTAAATGCCAGTAGTCACTCCCTCTGTCAATCAGATTTAACACATTTTCACATTCTTTGTTCATTCTGACACTGGTGTGTGTGTCATTTTCCTTTGGTAGCTAGGGCTACAATAGGCTAACAGGTAAGTTATGAAAAGGATGAGGGTTGTAAATGTATTGCTGGATATGTTGTACCTTTTGTACGTTATTTGATCCAAAGGTATGTAGATAAACTGCAACAATGAGTTCTACATATCTGAATGAATACATTTTTTTAAAGCTGTGTGCTGCAATGTGTAGGTACATTTTAAACATTTTGCCATGCATTAGCCATACAATCAAAAGCTTTTTTTTGCAACTTAAAAAAGATTCTTGTGGATATGATTTGTATAATGTAGGTCAAAATAATAATAAATAAATAATAATAATCCATATTACTGGCCATTGAAGGCCAATGGTTCTGCAAGCAGAGGAGTTTTCAAGCTAGAAGTCTCACCTACCGTTTATCTTTTTGTCTGTAGGGGGGATACATGGCTGCCAAGGTGTCCAAGCTGGATGAGCAGTTTAAATTGGATGCACCGAGAGAACAACAGAAGGATGGGGTGTGTTCCAACATCTTCAGTGGAGTGTCCATCTATGTCAATGGGTATACAGGTAACACTACTCAAGCTAATTGTAACACTGTTATGGAATCCATTCATCTGATTTAAAAAAAAAATCAGGCAGGCACTTGTGGCATGATCTTCTCCTTTATATCATTACTTCATCCTTATGAAAGCCCTTATCTATATTCAGAGACCTGCACAGTAGAGTGAGGTCATCTAAAGTTCAGCTAATAGACATAGGCATTGGTGTACACTGCAAATTAAAAACAGGTTGTTGGTAGTTCTGTCTATATGCCGCTGCTTTCGTTCTTTCAACTCAAACTGTCATACTTTATGACTTTTTCTCATTATTTTCCCACTCATTTCTACCGTACTTTTGTCTGCAACTCTGCTGCCCACACTTCTACACTAGCTTGCCCTGTCTCTCTCTCCCATTGATCCATGCTTCCTGCTTGCCATCTATATGCATGATAGACTGGCTATGTAAAATAATCTCTTAAGAATAATCACAGCGTGAGGAAGGTCTGCTGCAGCATGCTCATGTTATGACTGCTGTGTTATTGATTTTAAGCCCTTACTCACTCCGTCCTTATGGAATCCCAAAAGAATTATAACGGATTAGAGTCGGAAAAGAATATAACGGTACAATACATTATTGCGACCGAAGGTCCCAGTTTACTATGAAAAACGGCACAGCTTGTCCGTGTCCGAGTAGACTTGTACACATTTTTACGGTATATGGGTTTGTCGCTCTGACATCATGCTCTAATGTCACTGTGTTGTCAGGGGAACCACTCTTAACAGAAAGGGTTTGCCGCTATGACATCACGCTCTGGCTTCAATGTGATGTCACACTAACAGAATCCGTTTTATGCTCATATATGGAGTTCCCTGATGTCATCAATATTAAGCCCTTATCTAACAGGACTTCATATGGGAATGCCCATATATGGAGGCCACATCTGCCACATCGGCGGATCGGCCACATACCACACTAACTGAATCTATATATGTCCAAGACAGATGGCCAAGACAGCCCATATCTGTGTGGCTGGTTCTACAGACAGGGATCTCCATGTATGGGTATAACAGGGTATGATGTCAGATGTCATAGACATCATAGGACTTTCACATAACAAATAACTGAGTAAGCATGTTTGGGCTCTCACAGCATATCACAGCATATCTCCATATACAGTACATGGATGGATCTCCCTATATGGCTACCAGGGGTCTCCATATATGGGTAACTGGTCCGTTATACATCACTGGCCAGATGGCCAAGAATTGGTGCGACCTCGCCTTTAGGACAAGGTTGCATGTCGCCCTGAGGCGTCTTACTAGTGTGTGTGTGTGTGTGTGTGTGTGTGTGTGTGTGTGTGTGTGTGTGTGTGTGTGTGTGTGTGTGTGTGTGTGTGTGTGTGTGTGTGTGTGTGTGTGTGTGTGTGTGTGTGTGTGTGTGTGTGGAGAGAGGGATAAGATAAAATAAACATTATTGTCATTAAAGGATGGGATGAAGTCCATGACAATATAATTAGGTTGTTCAGTCAATTCATCCTTGACATAAATGGGAGAAAAAGTCATTCAATATAAGTCACAGGGTCAGGCCTACATGCACAAATCAAGGTTCCTGCTATAACCCCCTCCCCCCATCCTCTCAAGTAAATATCACATGACATTTCTGGTAAATGAGTCAAGTTAGCCAACATTGTTAATGTGTATTTCTTGGTGGAAGTTGGAACTTATGCATTAGTTAAGCTTGATTATATCCAGACCCTGTGTCTGGAAGGTGATTTGTTTCCTCCAGCATGTTTCATGAGTTTGACTTGGAGAAGATTGTGCAATGATATTTGTTTAAGACCGTTCATTTGCAGCTTGTGTTAGTTTGGTGTACGATTTACCTTGTATGACAGAAGCCATGGTTCTGTGTTATATGTATAGTATTAAATAAAGTCTGATGCTTGAATCGCCATAATTTTAGAGTGATGAATGAATTAAACCACATTTCAAATTTTACTTATACAGGGAAATCTCTAAACTTCCCTGGCTTTTTTTTACTAGTTTGAAACATTTTAAAGTACTTCAAATAGCAACTCTACATCAACACGTTGAAAACTTGTAGATCGGCTATTTTAACAATTTAAAAATAGTAAAAAAAAAAAAATGTTTAGGGATAAGGGGCAAGACATCCGTGGAAATATGCGCTTATAGCCCCACTTAGTCTGTGGAATGTATTCCCTTGGCTTCAACTTGATTGGCTTTCCACCTTATTGTTTAGCGTTAGCCTATCTATCATGTTTATGGGCGTAGGTGACAAGCAGGATAACCTTTTTTGGTTCTTGCAACTCTGGTTGTTTTGTTTTTTAATCACATGGCCTGTTGTTTTGGAATAGATCCGAGTGCAGATGAGATGCGGCGACTGATGATGCTGCATGGGGGCCAGTTCCATATCTACTATTCCCGAGCCAAGACCACCCACATCATTGCCAATAATTTGCCCAACACCAAAATTCAGGAGCTCAAGGGGGAGAAGGTGGTCCGGCCAGAGTGGATCACTGACAGGTTTGTTGAATTTTAAGTAAACATTTTACAGTGGAGCCAATCCAAAAGATCATTTTACACCATCGGTGTTGCAGATTGTCCGTTTTCTTTTTTCTTTTCAATATTTCAAATTCTACACAGATCTCAAAATGTAACGGGCTGCCAGGAAAAGTGAATAGGGCGAACATCTTTGGGATGGAGTCATTTCCGGCTTTGTAGTCCTAGGATCACTGATGGGTGCGGGCGAGTAGCTGCTATCATAACCACCGAAAATTAAATTTTTTACGCGCTTGTCTTTGGCACCTCGGACGATTTGACGGACATACTCGTCGATGGCGGTGAAAACATTTGACCCTTCCACACCCAGGAGTCAGCCCAGCTCCTTATTCAGACATCAGTCATATCAAAACCTGACTATTGTAACTCGTTCCTTACTGGCTTCTCGGCATGTGCACTTAAGCCCCTCCAAATTATCCAGAATGGCGCAGAACGCTTGGTCTTCAACCAGACAAAATTGACACATGTCTCCCCCTTCTCCGCTCCCCCATTAGCTCCCAGTTACTTCCCACACAGTACAAAACACAGATTTTGGCCTACCAAGCAACCAAAGGTATGGCATTCGCATATATTCAAAGCCTGATGCAACCCTACAACCTCTCCCGCTCACTCAGATCAGCTAACACAGGGAAGCTGTCAGAACCTTCCCTAAAACATCATGGACAACGTTCCACACAACCCAGACTCTTCTACCTTCTCTATGATATTATACTGTTTAGGCTGATGATAGGTTCTTGGTTGACCTATGATCCTAGATTACTATTTCTTTGCATTTGATGTATTAACTCGTATTTACCTGTTTACTGTAAATTACTCTGGATGCCTAAATTGTAAATCGTTTCAATTGACATCTTTTCTTTTAAAAACAGCATCAAGGCTGGGCGTCTCCTGTCTCATCTGCAGTACCAACTCTACACTAAACAGAAAGGCTTAAGCTTCCCTAGTGCAAATCTGCGTCAGAACCACGAGGCAGCAGGACCGAGCCATGCACTGCCACTGCACAGTTTCCATACAAACCTTCAACCGCCACAGGGCAGCACGCAGGCTCCTGTCCTCAACCACGTGCAGCCTTTATCCAGTCGGCAAAACAACTCCCCCAGTCCCAACTGCAACCAGCTGCGTCCAGACAACTCCCACCCTCAACCTGGCTTTCTCAATCCCCAGTCAACCCATTCGGCATCCATCCATGTGGGCCCTCAGGCCAGGCACAACAGTGCGCACCCAAAACACTATAGCGCATTACACCCCGTCTCTAAACCAAGCACCATGTTGAACTGCATCCTGCCACCCCCACCTTACAGCCACACAAAGTCAAGTCTCATGCCCTCTAATCCCAGTCTCCAGTGCAAACCAAGCCACACACCACCTCAGACCACATTGTCCTCCAATTCCCTCCAGCATAGCTACAAGGAACGGGACGTAAAACTGTGAGTTTTATTTAAAATGTTTTCCGTACATGTTGTCTGTTTTTTTGTCATGATCAAGACACACATTTGTCAGTTTTTTCTCTCGTTGATCTCTTTCCGTCTCTTTATGTTTTACAGAAATGGATCACATGCATTACAGACCTCGTTAGACTTGACACTCCACTCTAAAATGAACGGAGTGCAACAGTGGAAAAGTGAAGATCCCTGTGATGTTAGAGCCCTGCAGGGGTCAAAGGAAACACGTCTAACCAATGGACATACTCACCCTGTCAATGGTGCCTTAAAGCCTCTGGATCTTTCCCCTAATCCTGATCAAACTATGTGTGACAAGGACATGCCCCGATGCAGACTCAAGAGCCCAGAGTATAAACCCACAAGCCCCCCAGTGCACCACCAGTCCAAACCAGACCCATACATTTTCCCCCACAGCCCTCCAAGGCAGCCCGACCCTTCCTTCGTTTCTCCGCCCTTGGCCAACTCGCAGGCAGCCAGTGAACAGAGAGCCAAACCCCCGCCACCTACATATCAGGAGGCCATTGCCACTAAAGCCTCCCACCCGTCGTCGCCACCTCATCCATGCCCTCAGCCAGATCAGTCAGACTCCACCCCTGGAAAGAAGTATTCATCCTCTGCCTCCGTTTCGTCCTCTGCTGTTCGATTGAATGGAGGTCACCACAATGCCTTTTCATCGAACTCCACCTCGCCAAAAACAAATTACTTATCAGCCAGTACCTGTCCATCTAATACACCCGCCAAAAAGCGTGACAAAAGCGTGTCATCTGTGGAACAGATGGTGGCGCAGACGGACGGTATTATCTCAGAGTTTTACTCTCACTCACGCTATCACCAGATCTCCAAGTGGAGAATTGGTTTCTCAGAGTATGTCAATGAACTGCATAGCAGACGGCGGACAGCAGGGAGAGCCACCTTTCCCGGCAAAGACCGGCTGAGGACGTTTGCGGGCGAGAGTCAAGGTAGGAAAGGCATGACGGTTGTGGATTAGCGTTGCTTTTCCCTATACAGATCAGTTCTCTTCAACACTCAGACCCCAACTTGTTCTTAGCTGTTTTCAAGTGCCGTTATCTTTGAACAGCATACCTCCTGTGCTCATGAAGTCTGTTTGCGGGCGCTAACGTCTGAAGACATGTCATTGAATGGATTCAAACCACACATATTGTAGCCATTCTGTGACTGTCACAGGTGTAATCATCTCTACTGATATGAGATAGAGCAGTGGTTCCCAAATCATTTAGCTTCTAGATCTGCTATTTTCACTACTTCTTAGACATTTGTTTTCTAATTTATGGAATTTCTTAGATTTTTAATTATTTAATTCATTAAAAAATGTAGCTTTTTTGAAAATGTTTTGATGAAATAATTAAAAGCGAAAAACAAAACAAAAATTAAGGGACCCATAGAAATGGGTCCGCGACCCACGAATGGGTCCCTACCCAGTGTTTGGGAAACAGTGAGATATAGTCTGTTCTCAACAATGATTTCAATATATGTTTTGCCAAACTCTCTCCTTGTGATCTGCCAGCGGGAGAATTCTTTCTCATCGGAGGCCTAGTAATGTTGATGTGGACATGCAGGCAATGTGTGTTCTGTATTTTAGGTTGAGAAGACAAATATATGCATATCGCTGTATAATAATGGTAAATATTATTTTGTGATTACAGTTTGATTGCAAGCAGCATTACACATTAAATACCTATTCTGTGATGCCACAGGTTTAAAGGTACATAAACAAAGTTGAGAATTCCTAAATTACTTTTATATCAATTTTACATATTAATAAATCTATATGTTTTCTGTTTTCCCATGGTCCTCAAACAAAACGGGGGGAAAAACATTTGATGGAACCATTCATGAGCCACACATAGTCTAGCACAGTGGTTCTCAACCTTTTCAGGCTGTGACCCCCAAAATAATCATATTTTAACTGGGGACCCCCCACCCTGATGAGCACTAAGAGTTGAGGCATTACATTTTTTATAACACTGTTCTATTGTGAAAATAGCCGATCTACATGCTCGAGGCATAGTGAGCATGTAGATCGGCTATTTTCACAATTTCTGCCTCTAATATTTGACAATTAGGCCAATGTTTAATATGTCATTTTAGAGGTATTAAAAAGTCCTTAAATTGTCACTTTAGAAATGTGCAGATACCTTTTTTTATTTTTTTTATTTGCACATAAAAAAAAACATACAAATATTGACTTGGGTTGTGCAGGTGAGATTTGAAAAAAAAAACAGTTACCCTCTATACACTTAAACATGTATGTTGGTTTGTTTACTGTTGAGTGAGAAAACAATGTTGCACATTAAGTTAATCATCTGGGGACCCACCAAAATAATTGTGTGACCCCCCTGGGGGTCCCGACCCACAGGTTGAGAACCACTGGTCTAGACTGTACCTATGCCCCAGCATTTAACAGAGTGACATAAAACATATAGATTTATTTTGTTTTTGCATAGAACTATTGGCATTGCTTTTTCCGTTTTTGGGGCAGAAAAAAACCCGTCAGTACTCTGTGTCAGGAAGGAACCGTAATGAGTCTAGCTTGTGATGTGATGTGATGTGAACACCTCTGATTCGCCAATGCTCTCACAGCAGAAAATGGAATGCAGTATTCCTGATCATACTGATCATTTTGCGATTTGCTTATTGCAGCAGACAAAATCTTAATCATTAATATACTAATCCAGTGGTTCTCAAATGTCAGGGACCTCCAAATTGACACTTATTAGCCTGCGGACCCCCATTTGAAAAGATATGCCATAGGGACCCCCATAAGAGAAGATTTTTACGGGTCTATATTTATATTGTAAATTCAATGTTTTTTTAACAGGTCTATTTGGTTCCATTTGTACACTCTGAGTTACATAGCCATAAAGGTCCATTTAGTTCCTAATTATCATTTATCTGGGGAGTGGGGACCCCCTGGAACCCCCTCAAGGTCCCAACTTTGAGAACCACTGTACTAATCTATTAATTGCATAGCCTACTCACAAATTTGTCCTCTATACGCTTTGTGTGTATTTATGTTAGGTACGTTGGCATCTCGAAGAGTTAAGACCTGCATCTTTCATGTGGATATGGACTGCTTTTTTGTATCAGTGGGGATCAGACATCGACCAGAGCTAAAAGGCAAGGGCCGATCTACTGTATGTCTAGAACCAACACATTCTCATGGCACTATACTATACACAGACGTCCAGTCAAACCTATGTGCTCATAACACATGTATTTTCCTGGTGTTCTCGCAGGGAAACCGGTAGCTGTGACCAGTAACCGTGGGCCGGGTCGTGTGGCTCTTAGACCCGGGGCTGATCCTCAGCTGGAGCAGCAGTACTACCAAAGGAAACGAACCCTTGCTCAGTCTGGTGAGCAAGGTTTTTTTTTTTTCAAACTCGTCATACTTGTCATAAGCAGAGTGGACCCATAAATATAACTCGTCAAACTAGTCATAAGCAGTAGATGAGTTAATAAAATGATAGATTCTTATTTTTTATTTTATTTTTAAGATTTGTTTTCGGGCTTTTTATGCCTTTATTCGATAGGACAGTAGACTGACAGGAAATGAGGAGAGAGATGGGGAATGACATGTGGCAAAGGTCGTCCGGATCGGGAATCGAACCGGCGACGCCAGCAGGCATCATAGCCTAGCTAGTATGTGGTATGCGCCTTGACCACCAGGCCAGCGGGCGCCCCAAATGATAGATTATTCTGACCAATCGCTATTTCAATTCAATTTTATTAAAGTGTCAAATCATAACAAGTTATCTCAAGACACTTTACATAAAGAGGAGATACCCGAGCAGAGAGCTCACCCTGAGCAAGCAATTTTTTCATCAGTGGTAACGAAAAACTCCCCCTTAACTGGAAGAAACGTCAGGCAGACCCAGGCTCTAGGGTGGGCGGCCAACTGACGCTTCTCATGTTTTGCTTTATTTGGCTATACTGAATGCACCCTTGCTCTGTGTGTCAGAGAGTCATGATGGGGACCTGGAGGGAACGCTGCCACCAGAGAGTCCTGCCCTCCACACCAACGGAGTGGACCAGGATATTGCCACACTCTCCATGGCAGAGATTGCATCCTGCAGCTATGAGGCCAGGTAATATTGATGAACAGAAACAAATAATAATCACATTTTTCCTGATCTTCTGTTACATTTTAAACACATTCATAAGTAAGTCTGTGTACTGGGATCGTTGACGTCTGCTTGGTTGCATCTCTCAGGCAGGCGGGGGTGAGGAATGGGATGTTCTTTGGCAAGGCCAAAAAACTGTGTCCTGCTCTACAGTCCGTCCCATATGATTTTGAGGCTTACAAAGATGTGGCTCTCACCATGTATGAAATCCTAGCCAGGTGAGATGTGAGACCCCTCCTTTATCTACACTGCAAAATCCTCACTGTTAATTTAACTCGGATGTGACAGATTTTACAAATTTGTACAGTCTCTTATTTATAAATAGATAAATTACCTTTTCCTGTGTATTAATTGAGCTGTTTCTTCCATTTTCTGTCTCCATCTGTCTCTCCTTTTCCTGTGTCAAACATTGTACGAATCAAACCTCTCTTCCATTTCTTTTGCAGTTATACATATGACATTGAGGCACTGAGCTGCGACGAGGTGTTGATAGATGGTGCCTCCTCTCTATCGGAACTGGGCGTCGGCCCAGAAGAGCTAGCCAGAGCCATCAGAACAGACATCAAGGAGAAGACGGGTTGCTCTGCCTCAGTGGGAATGGGTGAGTGGGTCTTTGCTGATAAAATACTGTACATCAAGGTCCGAAGAAATCAATTTCACCAAATGCATTTCATCTTTCCAGGGTCCAACATCCTGTTGGCGCGGTTGGCGACCCGAAAGGCCAAGCCAGATGGGCAGTACTTCCTGAAGTCGGAGGAAGTGGATGATTTTATCAGGGACTTGTCAGTAACCAGCCTGCCAGGTAGAAATGACACCACCTGCTGGTCATTCCCACAAGAACAATTAAGTGATTCATTTTAGATCAGAGTAAATATTCCAAGTTAATAAAAAAGACACTTAATTGACACTGTTTGCCTCTGTTCTAGGTGTGGGGCCTGTTATGGGTACAAAGTTGGCCGCTATGGGTGTGAAATCTTGCGGTGACCTCCGGCAGGTGACTATATCTCAGCTGCAGAAGGCGTTTGGACCGCGCACCGGAGACACGCTCTACCGCTTCTGCAGGGGCTTGGATGACCGACCAGTCCGCTACGAGAAAGAAAGGAAGTCTGTTTCAGCAGAAATGAACTACAACATCCGCTTCACAGGGGTTCGATTAACTCTCTAAACTTTTTTTCATTTTACCATTAACATGCTATCACTTCTTGTTTCCCATTTAATCTGTTTTTAACACTTTTAATTTGATATTCTGAACAGAATGACGAGGCAGAACGTTTCATGACCGACCTGTCGATGGAGGTTCAAAAGCGTCTCCAGGACGCAGGCCTACGGGGTCGCAGAGTGACCCTGAAGGTCATGATTCGCAAGCCGGGAGCCCCCATAGAGCCGGCAAAATACGGTGGTCATGGCATATGTGACAACCTAGCCAGGTAAATTAAACATTGTATCACCACAAATGACTATTATAAAAGACACTGTCTGGCGTCCGTCTGCATGTCATCGACCTGTCTCCTTAATCTGTCAGGAGTGTGACACTGGCCCACCCCACTGACAGCGGTCAGCTTATCGCTTCAGCTGTCATCAAGTTGTTCCATGCCATGAAGCTGCAGGCTCCGGATTTGAGGGGGGTGGGCATCCAGATGCAGCTTCTTGAAGGAGCTAACTCTGTCGCTCAGGACCCCACAGGACCCCATAAACGCTCCATCAAAGACATGTTGCTAGGCCCGAAGATCACTGTCCAGTCCAAGAATATAGGTATGTACAGTGGTACTCTTGTGCGTTGTTTGTCTGCTAACTGTCTACGTGCTTTCAAGTCATGTGTATTTGTGTCTGACCAACATTACAGCTGCTGCTGACCCCACCACAAATCAGGAACAAACACCATCCTCCACCGCAGCCCCATTGCCAGGTGCCTGTCCCCATGCTCTTCCCCCTTCTGAGCCAACCGCCGGGACAAGCAAGGAACCACCTGCGACACAGACGCCACGCCGCACACGATCCCGTCTCAACTTGAGCATTGAAGTTCCTTCCCCCTCACAGGTAAAGTCTTCATGTACGTCCCACATCAATGGTTTGACAGTTTGTGTAGTCGTTGAACTTTATGCATCGTATGACTTTATGATGACAGGTGGACCGTTCAGTGTTGGAGGCCTTGCCTGCTGAGCTGAGGGAGCAAGTGGAGCAGTCATGGACTGATCGAGAAGGAATAGCCAATAGTACCCGTTCCCCCAGTCCACAGACCTCCCGTGCACTTCCTCATCCCACCTCTCCTCCACCCCCGCCCTCCAACTCAGTTCTTCCGCTGTTCACACAACCAGTAGGCACCCTGGTTTTGCAGATCCCAAACCAGACAGGCTCTACGGGCATCGTACTGGAACTTCCTGATTTTTCCCAGGTAACACTTTTTACTCATGACCGGGCGGGCTCAATGAAAGGTTGAAGTTGGCTTGCATTGGATAGCAACATTACATCGATGTAACTTACCGGTGCGTGTGCGTTGTGCGCACAAACTGTGGCGTGCGTGACGGGCTTTAGCGTGGAGAAGAAAAATCCGTACCGGGAGCTAAAACGACAGAGCTACAGCTCAGTAAACATGGCTCTGTGTGTAATGGAAGCGGACGGGAGCTGAAAGCAGTGGAGTGAATGGAGCCCAGATCACGTGATCTGAATGAGGACATGCACTCGGCCCGAATCGGCCGCAAGGCCGCATGGGAAATGTATGTTTTAGCTCACCTGCTGCGAAAACGGACCCTATTTGGCACCTGTTAACCTGGTTAACCATGTCGGGCAACGTCTTACTTATTTATTTATTTATGGCACCCATTGTGTTAAATGAAGGCTGTTGAATATGTTCATCTTTTTAGCATGTTTAAGAGTGCCTCAAGGTGGGCCACGTGGCACAGTCGGTAGCACTGTCGCCTCACAGCTAGAATGTCCTGGGTTCGATTCCCGCTGGGGATGCTATGGGCGCTGGAGGCGTGTTCTTCTCCGCATCATCAGCGCCCATACCCTAGGTGGGGTTGGCGAAAGGGACTTTCTGTGTGGAGTTTGCATGTTCTCCCCGTGTCTCCTAGCGTAGGTAGTAGGTACCCTCAGAAAGAACTTGCAGAAATCCTAGTCTCTATACTGCCTCTCCCTGTATACTGGCCAGCCTGGGTGCCTGATGGAGGGGAAAGGAACTGGTTGGAATAACATGTTCCTTCCACGCGCTACATCCAACCGGAGAAACTCCCCCCTGTTCAGGTGAAAAAAAAGAGGCTTGGATTCCTCATGCATAGAAGAAAGCATGAGGTCAGTCTGTTGCTCTCCCCAGGTTGGCAGAGGGAGAGTAGTGCCCAGGATTACATTAGACAGTTGACACTGGGTGAAAAAATGGGTTACAAAAATCATGGGATGAAAATGTAAGAAAAAAAAAGAGTGCCTCAAGACTTTTTCTGGTTCCTGGTTTAAATGTTGTTAGTGTTGAGTGTTGAATGTCATCTCCACACACTTTCAGCCCGTTTCCCACTCATACCAGACACAAAAAATACCAGAGCTTTTGTTTCCCCCCAGGATTGTTGCGGCTTGGAAGCCTTTTGGCTTTGGATTTATTTATTTATCTCATAAATAGATTCTGGGGGATTCTTTTAAATTGTAACATTGTGTTTATGTTGTCTTTGGAAATTGGTAACGGGGTGATACATCTAACTCAATCACTTGGTTATCTGGCTGTAGGTTGACCCGGACGTGTTTGCTGCTCTCCCCAAGGAGCTTCAAGAAGAGCTGCGCTCTGCATACAACCGCAGTCAGAATGTCCATCCCCAGGGGAAGATGGGTAAGTGCCAGCACCAGAGAGTTTAAGGCTTTATTGTATAGCGCTTTGGTACTGCAGCTTTGTAATGTGATGCATGGTCTTGTTTTTTTACCCACAGCTGAGCAAAGGAATCCACTATTGCAGTTGAAGCAGTCTGGAGTTGGTCTTGGTCGTGTGAAACGGCGATACAAGAAGAAGAATGCTGTGAGCCCTGCTAAGAAAGGAACGTCCCCTTTGAAGATGCGTCACACAGGAAATAGCCCAGTCAAGCTCCTACCACCTGTTCCAAGATCCAAGGATGCCGTTGGGGGACTGAAGGTGAGCCCAGAAGCTTTGTAGCACTTGATAAAGTCATAATTTATGGTATGATCTATTTCTTTCTCTTCAAAATATAAATATGAGCATTATGCCTAGTGCAAAGGGCTGAAAGATATCTACCTATTTGTATTCCAGTGACATCATAGGCCATTGGGTAGGTTAGAGGTTCTCAAGGTGGGGCCTGGGGACCACCAGGGATCCCTGAGGGTGTTTCAGAGGGTCCCCATCCACTGTAACCCTATGTACTGTATATCAGCTATTTGAATTGAAAATGTGATCTACTAGAACCCAAATCTTGTGTGGGAGTCGGGACTCCCTCTGTGGAGGTCTGTGGCTAATGCACATGAATTTGGTGTCCCTGACACTTTTGGAATAACTGGGTTCACCAATCGTGAAACCCTTCTAAGTAATCTGATAGTGTCTACTGTCTACCACACATTACACACGTTATTATACAGACATAAGAGGTGACAAAAATTAACCATATGTAACATTATATCCACGGGTTTCCAACACCCCATAGTGCATTGCGCAGACGTTGTACCGAGCTTCCGGCGCCGCTGCCGAGTGTGATTTACAAGCTCACAACGGGTTGCATCTGCGACGTGACGTGAGCTTGTATGTCTGCTGTTAAACCGGAAGTGTGGTCCAAATAATCTCCAGTAAACTCCCGCGGAAACAGGTGGATAGTAAAAATATATAAGTGACCTGGGAGGACACAGAAAAACCATCAGGTTGAAATATCATATATGTTTTGCAGTCTCCTATAGACTGGTGCCTCTAACTAAACTAAAAACGGGACATTGAAGACAATGCACAAGACAAGCACATAGATGGAATGATCCAGTCTGAGGTGAACAGACTCAGAAGGCACATTAAAATCCTTAACCTATTGATGAGATAAATGAATGATGTGCATTAGAATGTCAAAACAAGAGTTTGTAAATCTGTCAAGTTAATGTGGAACTTGGCTAAACCACTGCTCCCTTTACCCAGACTGAAAATGGTCCCTCCACGTCATCTCTAAAACAGGACATACCAGAGACGCTGTCTAAATTCACCCCACGCCCTGCTCCTGCCCTGGCTGGAGCCTACAACCTGACAGACATCAGAACACTCCTTAGGGAATGGGTCACTACCATTTCAGGTAATAACTGAATAACATTCCACTATGGTCACCTGCAAATGCATGTGGTTACTAACTTACTATGTATAGTTTGTGAGTATTGGGAAAGGTGTGTGTTAATTCAATGTCATTTATTTTATGCATCGTCTCTCTTCCTCTCAGAACCCATGGAGGAGGACATCCTACAGGTAGTGACATACTGCACTGATCTGATAGAGGATAAAGACCTGGAGAAGCTGGACTTGGTCATCAAATACATGAAACGGTAGGTACAGCCCACCAGACCAGCCCCAGTTGTAATCATATTTATGGACCAAACATCACTATTTGCTTCTCCAAAGTTTCTACAAAATGTCTTCTGAAGTGAATGAAATATATTATTATATCTTGTTGACTGCTATTTGCTGACCTTGAGACTCAGCTGTGAGACTAGGGAAGAGGGGAGGATAGGTAAGACTAAGGAGGTCAGGGTGTTTTACGAATTACGACTGTGAAAAAGAGATATGTTTCTTTGCCGTTTAATGAGCTAGGGAAAGAGAAGGAATAGATGTTTTTGTTTTAGCAGATGAAATAATGAACTATGAGAGGGAGGGGGGCAGTCCATCTTTTTGCCTTGCTGAAGCAACATGTCTAATGTGTGAATGTTACAGCGCTGTAAATAAACCTTTTTGTATCATTTTATATTGCATCTGAGTCAAAGTGAACTGATTCTTTTGAGAGTCTTCAATTCCGCTGGGCTTTAGTCATAAGGCCATAAATTAAGTAAGATTTCCACGTAAATCAATTTTTTGAAGAAAAAAAAAAAGTTTCTATGTCAGTGGTTCTCAAACCTTTTCATGTCAAGGACCCCCAAAATGTGTATGAATGTATTTGGCCGCTATTCCCCATCTCAAGATATTTTGTTCCAGGGACCTCCAGAAGCAAAGATTTGAGTTACAAATGTTCACTTTAAAAATATATATTTGCACAAATGTTCACGATTTTTCAAAAATAGCAGATCTACAAGCTCATAGCGCGGCACTCGGTGCTATGACGAGCTTGTAGATCTGCTATTTTTGAATAGCCAAAGTATAAAATAACGGTTAAAGCGGTTAAAATCTAAAGTGACACAGATGCGTTCCGGGTCTAAATGGGTTAAATGTCTTTATTTTTCTTATTGTTTCGTTGTTACTGTGACACATATTACCAAGTTCCTATGGTCTGCTGACACTTATTTATGTTTACAGGCTCATGCAGGAGTCAGTAGAGTCTGTATGGAGCATGGCTTTTGACTTCATCCTGGACAATGTGCAGGTGGTCGTGCAGCAAACGTACGGTAGCACCCTGAAGATCATGTAAAAGAAGAGAAGTCCCATCTGCCTTTATTCCCCATTACATCTGATACATCATCACCATTTGTTCTGCCACTGTTACCAGTTGACCCGCCAATGGAGGTATTATGACACTGAAAAGATGTTTTTCTACGATGATTACATCAGCGGAAAGAGTTCTGTGGTACGGAGATCTTACAACCGGACCTCCTCCTTCTCACTGTGATTTCACAGAACGTTTGGCTACAATAAGACTACTAATTATTCTAAGGACAGACAATATGACAATATCTTTCTATACGACCATACGACTCTTGTCACTATAGGACAGAGGGAGGATAGTATTTTATACGTTTTTCTCATTCACTCTACTCTCCGAGGGACAAATCACGCAGTGTAAGAAGGGCTGGAACCTTCCTCCTAATAAACACATCAACCTCATCAAGACATTTGAATATTAGCAACATCGCAAAATAAATCATTCAACTTAATTACATACAGTAAATGGTGCATGGACTCAATTTTAAAATCATACAATATTTTTTATGCATATTGCATTTTGATTTTATTTAGCCATAGTCTTTATCAGCTTAAATATCTCTGCCAAGGTGGATGGGGATTTTCACAAGGATCATGGGCGATTTTGTTTTCTTCTTCAAAGGCCCAGCTTTGAATGATCCACCCTTTGTACACCACCCAGGAAATATGTGGAAATGGAAAGTGCAACATATTAATTCATTTTCTGTCATTCTACAATATTGGACCGTGAATTATCCAAGAAGCAGACGCAATATTGTCTGCTGCATAACTGTTGTGATTTCCCTTGTATCTTCTGCAAAAAAAGTGCCAAACTTTGTTGTTATAGCATGTAAATAAGGTTTCCAAATCCTTCTTGTTAAAAGTTTTAAAACAAAGTGTATGTAGAGGTTTTTTCCTCTTGTATTGTTTACAAATAGTGTATTCTTAGTAACTGTCTTTTCTTCTAAATCTATTCGCTCCTTAATGTTTCATGATCAGTGTGCAAACATGGAAATTTAGAAGCTGGCCAAAAAGCACTTAACATATAACCAGGAGGTTGGTTGTTGATTTCTCATAAGCACGCTGATTGGAGGTGTGGAGAGGGGTTGTGGCAAATTGCCTGGCAATCAAGGAATAACCTATGCATTTCATGATTGTTCCACATAATAAGTGGGATGCCCCCTCGTATGGCATGTAACTATGTCTGGAATGGATCCCAGTATTCTGAGGTGGCTTTCCCACCTTGTTAACTGTCACATAAATCTTTCTTTACTTTTTTTTACATAGGAACAAAAGAGCTTATAACACTGTTATAAGAGCCTGTCTTCCTGTGTAAATAAAGCCAGAGAGATGCCCTAGTCATTGTCATTCCTATAATGTAAAGATGTGCTGAACAGTAACAAGGACAAGAAGCCAAATACTCGTAACGGGGGCTTAACTCTTTTTTTTGTGTGACCACATCATGTAAGTCAATCATGCTTCGTAGGTAAGGATGATGTGTGACACGGGTTGTTCAAAAATAATATCCATGTATGGGAACACGATCATACAATGTAAGTCATTTTGAATACTGGTCAAATGAATGTAACTTAAACCACAGCAGACTCGACTTTCAAGAGCTCGCTTCTCCTCACCTGCCATGTCTTTTCAAAAAGGGAATGGCCAGGGTTCTAATTGGTCAGTATGTCCTATCACGACTGGCCCGTGCCTGAAGACCTGAAGCTGTGACATCATTTGTATGTTTTCTAAATCTTGATAATAAACTTTAAACTCTGCTTTAAATGTGTTGATGTTTGAGCCCCATCTATTGTGAGTAGTGGTGGAAAGTAACATTTACATTTACTCAAGTACTGTACTTCAGTACAATTTTGAGGTACTTTCACTTCCCTTGAGTTTCCATTTTTCAGTACTTTGTACTATTACACCTCAAAGGCAAATATTGTCCTTTTTTCCCCTCCACTACAATTATTGGACAGCTTTAGTTACCACCAGTTACTTTTCAGATATTAATAAAAACATTTTAGATTATTAATAACACATTAACCACTTAATCCCTATTTTATGCTTCAGATATTTGAAACTAGCTCATCAAAAGCCCAGCAAAAAAGCTTGACACATTTTGAAAGATTTTGATGCCTTTACTTTGGCGTTGTAAGTATATATTGATGACAATACTTTTATACTTTAACTCCAGTACATTTTTGAATACAGGCCTTTTACTTAACAGTAGTATTCTTATATTGTGGTATTGTTACTTTTACTTACCGGTAGGCCTATATACAAATGTTGAGTAGGGCAGTAGGCCTAGTTCAATCTTCCACCACTGATTGTGAGTGCTAGAAAAGATGGTAACTAGAGAAAGAAAAAACAAAATACATAAACAATCAACCACAATTGATTGATTGAATACCTTAATAGACAGTTGCTGAAAGTTGGGGTCCCATTAACTTTACTAAACAGGAAAAGAATACAAAAGATAAATTTGCTTTAAGTAGCATGTGAGGGGTCCAACTGACGCTCTGGACCAGACCTAGGGTCCATCTAGGGGTTTTCCATGATTCTGAATCCATTGCAAGCATTTGTTTTGCACGAAAAACATTAATTTGGCTAAAAATGTCCATTATTCTTAAAAGGATCCCTGGCTAATACGACAAATATGCCTTAATACATTATAATTGTCCTCTATAACTACAATGTAAAATTAAAAACACCTTAAATATTTTATTTCTTCTAGAAATAGCTAATCTTTCACTCAATAGGGGAAATGCCTGTCGCAAGTTGATGATGTCATAAATGGCATGTGTCATTTTTATGGCATGCATGTGCAAAAAAACAAAACACAAACACATTTTAAATATTGATTTGATGCTCATATTAACCATTGGAAGTATTAGGTTTGTTTTATTTGCACATGCATGCCATAAATTCCATAGGGATAGATCACAAATTACATTTATGACATCATCAACTTGCAACGGGGTGCGTGATTATGGATCACACTGGGAAAGATGGATAACCACGCCCCGGACTAATTTTTGAAGCTTGTGATTGGCTGAACCGAATGTAGGGAGCGCTCCGTTGTAGTCACTTGGACCGCGCGAGGTGCACCAAAACCCAATTATCATTGCGTTTATCGTGCGCTATAAATAGAACGATTGCATTCACCACGGCTTCGTAACTCTGGCCCGCTCTTCGTGGGCACTCGCGCCTGCGGCGCTCGGGCGCGAAGAGCAGGACCAAGGTCCGCTGGCCTTCGCGCCGCTTGCAATGTCGTGGACACTGGACAATAACTGTGAAAACGAGCGCTCTATGCCGTTTCCATCCATCTTTTCCAGTGGGATCCATAATCAGGCGGCACGGGCATTTCCCCTATTGAGTGAAAGATTAGCTATTTCTAGAAGAAATAAAATAATTAAGGTGTTTTTAATTTTACATATATATAGAGGACAATTATAATGTATTAAGGCATATTTAACATATGATTTCCGGTAGGTGGATTTCAAAATAAAGGTACAGTTGGTCAGGGTTGTCAACATTGGACTGGCAGAATCCAGGAGATTTATTTTTTTGGGGGTGCGCGGAACTCCCCAACCAGGGTCTGGGGGGTGCTCTCCCTAAAACGTATTAATATATATATTTTCCTGTGTTCTGTTGAATTGTGTGCATGTTTGATACATTTATCAGGATTACTTTACTAGCATGTGTACAATTTCAGCCTAAAATGCCAAATGTAGGTGTACAGATTTGATGACTGCAGCAAAGTAAGACATCTTTAATAATGATGTCTCATCTGTAAGTCATTACTTAAGTGAATATCTGTATGATCTTGCATGAATTGCCCCCACCCCTAAAGCGGGGGGTCTGGGGGTCCTCCCCCAGAATTTTTTTAACATAGTAGATTTAATCTCCTGTGTTGTGGTGAATTTTGTGCATGTTTGATACTTTTATCAGGCTTGCTTTACTAGCATGGGTACAATTTCAGCCTAAACTGCCAAATTTAGGTGTACAGATTTGATGACTGAAGCAAAGGACATCTTTAATAATGACTTCTCATCTTTAAGTCATTACTTAAGTGAATATCTGTATGATCTTTCTTGCATGCATTGCCCCCACCCCTAAAGCGGGGGGTCTGGGGGTCCTCCCCCAGAAGAAAATTAACATAGTAGATGTAATTTCCTGTGTTCTGGTGAATTTTTGATACAAAATCCAGGAGAAATCCAGGAGATTTGCCAATCCAGGAGCATGCCAGGAGATGGGGTCAAAATCCAGGAGACTCCTGGGAAATCCAGGAGAGTTGACAGGCCTGAGTTGGATGATAGTGACGCACATTTTCAGCAGTGTGACGGCTGTGTGTTACGTAACGTAAGATACTCGTCCCACCCTTATTCTACGCGGACCCTTCCGGCGGTGTGTTGTCTGTTTTTGGTGAGCATCTCTACGCTAATAGGGGAATTGATGACGATGACTGAGTTCTTAATTTGTAATTATTTCTCACTACATAGCTTACATCATTGGCTATGATTTGTAGTACTCGTAATCCCCCGTTCTTTTTTGTAGATAGGTGAATTACTTTGACAACCATAACTGGCTAAGGCCGCTAGGCTAATGCTAGCTCTGGTCTGTGCCAGAGCCTTACCTACGCAGTGGCAGGACTCTCTGATTAGACGACTCTGGTCTGTGCAGCTGACGCTCTGGACCAGAACTAGGCTAATGCTAGCGAGCACGGCAGACAAGACATAAAGCTTGCTAGTCAATTTGTACGCCGGGATTGCGGGATACAATAATAACTTGTTTCCCCATCATGGTACAGTACACAGAAGACACAGAAATAGACAGTCAGCGGCGCGCTGCGCCGCTTTGCAGTAACACCAGTTAGTTGAGTACTTGATGTACTGCTGACTGCTGAGCACAAAGCACCAGTGTTTGGTTACCATGGGTTCGCCTCGAATAACCTGTTACTGTAAACAAATAACTGTCTTGTTGTGTAGTTGTTCATCAGGATTTTATACAATGTGTGTATGTTTTCACGATGAATCGACAATGAAAAATGTTAGGATGACCATTCTTCAGGTGCGTTAAGATAATAATGGCTCAATTCAAATTCTACCACTTTGTCCACCCAGGTTAAGAGACACGGTGACTGAAGGATCCAGAGAGGTTATAGTCATGGCAACTCAACAGATCCTAGCTCAGGTGTTGGAGCAGTCTGCAAAGTTGGTAGAGGAGCAGGTGGATGCTCAGCTGAGAGAACTGGAACAATTGGATGAAGAGGAAATGGAAAGATTGAAGGAAAGGCGACTGGAGGCACTCAAAAAAGCCCAGAAACAGAAACAGGTATAATACGAAAGGGCTTCTTCCCACTTATCCATATTCACTTTATGGTACAAAGTATCACTTACACGTTACTATTTAAATTATTCTTACTAAATTATTGTACGTTTTCCTTGACATTCAGTTCTTCCAATAGTTCAAAAGTGTGGACAGTGCACACATGCTTTTTTCTTCATTTTTTTAAAACATCATGCAATGAAAAGTCACTTAAATCATGATGTTTTGGTCCTTTCGAAAAAAGTCTGCTTTAATTAGCATGTGAGGGGTCAAACTAGGGGTTCTTCGTGATTCTGAATCCATTGCAAGCATTTGTTTTGCATGAAAAACATTCATGGGGCTAGATATCGGCCCCCCAAAACAGTCAAAAGTGATGAGTCATCACTTTTTTTTCCACTTTTCAGTTTTGGGCTGCCGAAAGTTAACCCAAGCAATGTTATTTATGCAAAACAAATGCTTGCAATGGATTCAGAATCATGAAGAACCCCTAGTTTGCAGATGATTTTCCTTTTTTTAATATTTCTAGTGGAGTCAATGGGACAGTGAATATAAAAATGTCCATAACTTTTTTTCGCGATGTTTCCAGCAGAGCAGGCCTCTCATTCTGTGGACCTTAATGACCAAACTAATAGATAAAACAGAAATAAAAAGTACGGCAGAAAATCACAGGTCCTACCCTATTCCTTGAGCTTTTGGGCTTGTGGGTCCCCGGCTAACAGCGGAGTGCTCCCTACCTCCGGTTCGGCCAATCACAAGCTTCCATGGTTGGGTCATGGTGTACCATGTTGCTGTTTTGATACACGCGCACTGAAAACTACAGTATCAATAAAGACAGAAAAGCCAAAAATAAATATTAAAAAAAAAGAAAGAAATGCTATTGTCACAAATAGTGTCCACATGCTGAACAAGAACAGACACATTTGACAGCTTTTTTCCCCTTCTTTTTCTCTGTTCAAGGAATGGCTGTCTAAAGGCCATGGAGAGTACAGAGAAATCCCTAGCGAGAAAGACTTTTTCGGGGAGGCCAAGGAAAGTAAGAATATGGTCTGTCATTTCTACAGAGATTCTACCTTCAGGTAAGCGACTGGCAAGCATGTTCCTTCTATTAGGAAGGTCACACAGCTCTGGTTCTAGGACCTGGGTGTTTAAATGCTGTTTATAATCATGTTTTCTTATTCCTGCAGATGTAAAATTATTGACAAACACTTGGCAATCCTAGCAAAGAAGCATGTTGAGACCAAATTCATCAAGCTGAACGTGGAGAAAGCCCCCTTCCTTTCAGAGAGGCTGCGGATAAAGGTCATTCCTACCCTGGCCCTGCTGATCGATGGTAAAACCAAGGACTATGTTGTTGGATTTTCGGACCTGGGAAATACAGATGAGTTTTCCACAGAGATGTTGGAATGGAGACTTGGATGTGCAGATGTAATTAACTACAGGTAAACATGTATTTTGAACTTTAAAGCAACCTAATTAAATTGACACCTGCAATTAACGTATCCAGAAAGATTTGATTTTAATCAGATGGAGCAAAAAGCGTAATATACTGTAGCTGTAAATTCAAGGAAGACACATTGAATATCCAATCATAAGCAACCTTGTGAAAATATGTACATGTACTTTGTTTATTTTGGGTACCAAAAAACGTTGATAACAGATCTAGTCATGGCAATTCTGTGCTATAATAATTCAACTAAAGCATAGCATTTCTTTCCTCCCCAGTGGAAGCCGACTGGAGCCTCCGTCGCAGACAAAGAAGAAAGTCTCAAAGTTCACAAAGGTGGAGAAGACTATCCGAGGGAGAGGTCGTGAATCAGATTCTGATTCTGAAGAAGACTAGAAAGAACTGGCAATCTCATGTTAATTAAAGTTACAATTAGTTTTCAGCCCTTCACTTTCTACTTGAGTCAGTGCCTCAACTATCAGTCTTCCATGGTTCCAATTTAATATAACAATTCTTTTTGTATTTGATTTAATTTTTAAGCATATTTGTCCAGCCCTGAATTGTGAATTTTGCAAAGCAGTGTTAGGACAAGTAATAAGAAAGTAAACCTAGCTTTTTATGTCTGTCATGGTTAATCAAAATTACTTAACATTTTAGTAATCCCAACATCTGCAACAATTGTGGTCAAGTTAGTGTAACACAGTAATACCTAATTTATGCTTGTGTGACAGTCTGACCACGTGATCTTATAGATCGGTTATTTTCTGTCTGCAACACTGTCGTCAGGCTTCAGAGGACCCAACCAACACCTCATCTGCTAGTAATCAGTTCAAACATCAACACGTTTACGTTTTTGTACTCATTGAACACGTTTACGTTTTTATACTGATTTATTTTGCTTGGGATGTGTGCATACTAAAATAAAGAAACCGATTGCTTACTGCATTGTAATTTTTTTCAGTATTGAGTGAACTTGTCAGAAGATTACAAATATTATAAAATGTAAATGTATTAATTCAGAAACAAAGGAGGGTGATTTAAAATACTGACCCAGACCCATTGCAACGTCCAACAAAATCTACACAAATTTATAGCTATGGAGCATTTTTATTGTAAACACAAAACAAAACAGAAAAGTCTGATTTATACTTTGTCGTGCAACAGTGTCACTCACTGGAGTATAAATTAAGCATATTGGGCAGAGCCTGTATGTGCTATGACTCGATAGCTGTGTGCTATGACTCGATAGCTGTGGCTACAATAGGTTTAAGAAGCCGCCGTATAATCAGTTCTCCTTTGCTGTTGATGTATGTTTCAGCCATGTCCTCTTCAGCAGGAAGGCCATAGGGAGTCTTGAGTGGCTCGATCCTGGGTAAAGTCACACAGGAAAATAAACAGGATTAGTGCTGCTGATGTACTTGACAAATCAATTAAGAATACTACTGATTCCATTTGCTTCCATCGGTAAAGAAAGCTGTAGTGAAATCTTACCTTACTAGATGTTTGATGAATTTCAAATGATTGTTGACTGCAGGTGTGTTCTTGTGTATTACAGGTGTATGTGCCTAAACACATGAAAGCAAAAATGTAGTTCAAAAGAGCCCATGATTTTAGTAAGCTTACTCTAATAAATACTCAAATAAATAGTACTTCTGGAACAAGTGCTACATTTCCTTGGTTTTGGTCATCTACAGACCATTAATGCTAGTCACAATTAAGACAGGATAACCTATGCAATACTTTTTTATGGTAACCCCCGGTCCCATGCCATCCATGATTTAAAAGGCATGGTAATCATCCTATAAAGTCATAGTTATACTATTAGATTAAAGCTTCACAAAGATCATACCTTTTCAAGGCGAAGGTCCTTAATTAACTGCTTCTCCCAGTATGGCCTAGCTTTGACACTTTTGACCCGTGTCACTATGTGGAGTTTGTGAGGTTGGTTTGGGTCACCGCCATATTTTTCATGATCTTCAGACCTCTCTGCAAAATACTGTAAAGAAAGTGGAGCCTCAGTTAACAACACTGCAAGCATAATTAACTAAGAATAGAGTTACTGCGATATTATTTTGTTAAAACGACGATGTTCCATTTGTTCCACAAAACATTTACAGTATTGTTAATGTAATTATTGTTCTGTTTATTATAAGAGCTGCCTGGAGAGTGGAGAGATGGGTTGATAAAGCTATATGTATTAGCACTTATTTTAATATTAAACAAACAAAAACTATGACCTTTAATTAGATTTCACTATTATAATAAAGTCATTTAATAATGCTACTTACCTCTGGTCGAACCTTGACTTTGGTAAATTTGCTTCTGAATGACACCAACCAAGGACATGTAGCCTCCGTCAACATCTGCAAGTATGCAAACGCAACAGTTATGCCGCATATATATTATTATAGCACATATGCTCAGTTTTGGGTGAGATATGTGGCCATGTGAGCAAATACCAATTCATACAACATACCGTAATTGACGATCCAGGGAATGCCAAGTGTAGACCTGATCGACAGAAGATTGCCATAGTTGCGCCAAGGTTACAGCAGCCACCACAGATCCTCCTGCAACATCCAGATAATAATGAATCAAATATGACTGTAAAGTGTCCAATTTTAAACGAAATACATTTACATCATACGCGTCAGTTGTACAACTAAATTGCGAATATCGCTGCAGTAAGAACTGACAACAAACACTCACGTTTGTGTTTTTTGTCTTGACCGGAAGTGAGAGGTAGTTACATTGAAATGATTCCCTTTTTAATAATCCCATTCTACATAACGTTAATAAGGTGTTTTTATTTATGGAGACGGTATGGAAAAACACTCACAGCCGTTAATTGTGTGTGATGTCTTTTTTTAATTTATATATACATAAATATATACATTTTAATTCGTTGTTTAGTTCCAGAGATGAGAGCAGAAATGTGGTATTCTATGTTCCTTCAGGACCCGATTTTATGGCGCACCGAACGACCCATCCAGGAAGTACCAGTCAAACAGTCACAGCATCAAAAGTACAGATGTGTTAGCTTCCATTTGGAGAGACTTGTCTTTATTTTTCGGGTTCCTACGCCACGTTACGTCAACATGAACATAAACGTTTGAATTTTAGCATCATGAGCGAGAATCATGTGTCAGGGATGGAGGCATCTGCTGTGTCTGTGCTCAAACGAGCAGTGGAACTGGACCAGAACTCTCGCTTCCAAGAATCCCTTGTCTGTTACCAGGAAGGGATCCAGTTGCTCATGGATGTGTTGAAAGGTGTCCAACACACACACACACACACACACACACACACACACACACACACACACACACACACACACACACACACACACACACACACACACACACACACACACACACACACTGACACAGACACAGACACAGACACACGTGTTGTTGTATGAAAGTGAACAATAATGTATGAAGACATAAACTAACGTTTTCATCTGCTGCTATCCACACACCCCAGTGAAAGATGACTCAAAGAAGGTGCACTACAGACAGAGGATAAAAAGCTACATGGATAGAGCAGAGCAGATCAAAGTTCATGTCAACCAGCTGAAAGAAGGTATTTTTTGTAATACTATTGAAGGATGGGATTTGGGGGTCAGGTGTGAAGTGATGCCCCCTGTACATTTGTGTCACCCTTTCTGTTCTCCTCAGTGTTTAACTCGATATGTATTGATTGTATTCCCTTTTTTCATCAGATGGGAAATACCATGAGCAGATCAGAATAGCAGAGGATGCTACGGGTCACAGTTATGAAGCTCTGTTCAAACCATATATCAGCAGTACTCTGACAGAAGTCTGGGTGGAAGACCCGTACATAAGACACATCCACCAGGTAATGACTAATTTGTTCACTTATGATTTTGTGTTGAGAAATTATGAACCTGATCATATTTCTTTCTTTCTTTGTCTTGCATACATTAAATGAATATATATAACAATAATTGGTATATTTGATGGTGTGGTATTTGAATCAAGGATTAAGGTTCAAGGTTTTTACGGCATGGCACTATGAGACCAGACCAGATCAGAATGTTTGAATATTTGTATGTAAATGTAAAATACTACGCAAAGTAAGAAGTAAGTGTTGTCCGCAGATTAGGACCCACCGAAGTGGTTCTGATATTAATAACTTAATGAGATTATCTAACCCAAAGCCAAAGGAGTATGAGTCTGGATCCTGGGTAGTGTCAAGGGAGAGCTGTCAGAATCCTGACAATAGAAGTCCTGCAGATCGTCCTCTGATGAAAATGTGTCCTGCAAGTTGAGAGTCTTGAAGACAGTCTTGGAAGAAAAAGTATAACCCTATAGATGTGTGAATATGGTCTTTCTCTGAGACTGTGATTCCTTTTATGCTGCCTCTGCTAGAATGCTTTGTCATCCAGGTGATGTCAACGGATATCCAAGGTTAGCCATGCCCAAATATGGAATTCATGATCTCAGACTTGTGACGTGTCATCGATACATGGAATTCTAGGAATCATGTCGTAGACGACTGATGTCATGTCGTAGATGACTGACGTTTCAAAGTGGATCGCGAGATCCACGTGATTTCCATGTTTATTGTCACATGATGCAGCATGTACAATATGGTTGTAGCATCATTGCGTGTGGTGAAAGATCCTCATGTGGTCCTAACTTGTTTCGATGAGTGATGATTCAGTTATGGCGAGCTCTGAGGACAAGATGACACCAGACAGTAACACACAACAAGTACTGAAGTGTATCAAGCACAGTACCTGATATATAGAAAGGGATAGAGTATGATTTGAATAAGTAATTTCCTTGGCCCTCAGCAATTCACACAGTAAGTTTGAAATCGATGGGTGAGATAATTCTCGACATAAGCAGAGGACACACAGACACAGAATTTGTGCCTTTATAGATTATGTATAAAATCAATTACCTCATGTTTATTGTATAGTGATGATTGGTGGGCCCTTGTGTTCATTTGATTCAGTCAGAGTTAGGCATGGGAGACTAACGTAAGGTATTTTTACTGTGTTACACCTTACGATGTGACTTTTCTCGTGTAAAGATTAAACTAGAAATGTTATTCACATAAAATGCAGCATTAACAGCTTGTTACTTGTTGCCGGCAAATGGACAGGCGGGCGAGCACATCTCTGATGTCACACTCATGTCACCATGACTCAGCCATAACTTTATAATATATATGAGTTTCCGATGCAGCTACACCCAAATATGGAGTGTGTTGTCTAACCTCAATGTGTCATCATGGCATCAGGCGTATACAAATCTGTCATCTCCAAATAAGGGCTAAAAAGGGGGGATGCCCATATATGGGTATATACCGATGACATCAAGGATCTCCATATATGGGAAATTGGGCACAAAAGGAACAAAGCCTGACAGATACAGAGATCTCTATATATGAGCATAAAGGGACAAGGACTAAAAGATAGAGATCTCCATAGAGGTGTGAGGGCCACATATAGTGGCCCAAACCTCTAGTAATGTATAGGCTAAATGGCACAGGCACATTTATACCACAAAATCCATCAGGCTGATCCAACTGTAATTGCCTTGAGACTCTGACATACCTGGCTGCAACCCTCTCCTCCCACAGTTATACAACTTCTTGCGGTTCTGTGAGATGCTGCTAAAAGCGTCTTGTAAAGTGAAAAGGATCCACCTCCTCACCTCTCAGGATGAAGTAGACTATTTTATTTACTTCTATTATCATCATTGTAGTATGTTCTTAAGTTATACTGTATAGATAAAGACAGTGGCAAAACCTAATTTATAATTTGTCATATGGAAATAACAGTTGCAACTAAAAAATTATGCAAATTATTATCTGTATTTTTCATCAAGCCACAGTGTCATACGAAAAAGTATGAACTATGAATACACTACAGCTTATGTGTTTGCAAACTGTCATACATTTTCTAGTACTGCCATTATCGTTACAACTTGTCCTGTTCAGCAGGCGGATAGTACACAGCAGACCAGTGCGCTGGAAGATATTAAGCAGTCTCTCCAGACCCAGGGAGTGTCTCTGGACCTGCAGTACTCGTCCACCATCCACGACAGGGAGATCAGGTATGGCTCCCTGCTGCTACTCGCCTCGGCAGCATTCAAACCAACATAACTGACATAGCGGTTTCATTTTATAATGCTGTGGATTATTATTATTATTATTTTTTAAACATATTAAACTGAATGCTTTATTATTTAATATTGATTGATTGAATAAGAACAGTACAAGTATAATCAAAACAAAAAAATGAAGTACAGTACAAGTACAGTTAAACACCCTGCCTAAAATGAACTCCCCAAATAATCCCTTTACAGTCTTGTTTACGTTGGAGGTCTTGGTATTCAAGCAACAAAAACATTCAAATATCATCGCAATTATAAAACTATACTGTATGTACAGAGTAGGGGAAAAAAGGGGATGGGGGTAAGGTAAGGGGGGGTTGCTCACTTCTCGCCTGTCTATGGGAGAAGTGATAACTACCTCTGCCTCTGGCCTTCTGAAATGTGAATGTTAGGGCAGTTTTGAAGGAGGCCAGGAATTCCACACAATTTACTCATATTTGTCCTATGAGTTTGTGTTATCAGATCGTTCATCGTTGTATGCGCTCCCTCTGGTGTTGTGGCTGTGGGTGTCGCACATTTTTGGAGGTGTTTAGTCAGATATGCGGGGATTGAGGGCAGAGTTGCATTGACTATTTTGAAAGCAAATCCCATTTTTTGTTGTTTAACCCTGTCTTCTACCCTGAGCCATCTTAGGCTAGCAAAATGAGTGGGAGAATTAGTTGAATCAGTTTGTTTTGGGAGGTTTGGAAATTAGTCTATAGTGGCAATTTGATGTTGGGAGTACTAGGAGGTGCTAGCATAGTCAAAGAGAGGCAGAATGATGGCCCTAGCAAGTGTCCTGAGGGCATTTTTTGGTTGTTGACAAAAGTGGAAATTCTGCCCAAGAATCTCGTTCTTTGATTTACTTTTTTGATCACCCTTGTTGCCATATATCACCAGACAGGTATTTGTCAAGAATACAGCCCAAATAGGTAATCTCTTCCTTGCTAGAGATAACTGTGTCATCAACTTTGACCTTGAAATCGAATTGACCTTGAATTTATTATGTAGGTTTTTTTAAGAGCAACCTTAATTATCATTCATAATGTGTTACATTCATGCTAACAATAGGAAAATTGCTCCAAGTTCTTATAGTCAGCAGGCCATAGTAGTTATAAGTATTCATTGTTGTTGTAAATTATAATACACATGATAATAAGGTTGAACTTGTCTTGAACTTATAGTCCCCCTCCAAGTTCAAGTCGCTTAAGGATAAACATGCATTCTACTATGCAGCCACAACACAGTGGAATGCTCTACCCACAGCCCTGAAAGGTTTAACTTCCCCATTAAGGTTTAAGGCTGACCTACTGTAAAAAGTATTTCATTGTAGGTTGGTTGTTGATTTTGATTGTAACCTGAACCTATCAATGTCCCATAGGTTTGACAATGGCTGGATCATCAAAATAGGAAGAGGACTTGATTACTTCAAGAAACCTAAAGTAAGCAATCACATTTAAACAAGACAATAGTAAAATAAATATGATTGGCAACTTTTGACAGTTTGCGTTCTGCCCCACATACAGGGTCGTTTCTCCATTGGATATTGTGACTACGACCTGAGGCAGTGCCAGGAGACTACCGTAGACATTTTTCACACTAAACATACAAAGTCACTATGAGATGTACAGTAGGAATCTAGAATGTCTTATGTCAATCTTTTATTCTATGTGCCTTAAATTAATATCTTTGACTTTCTGATAACTGCTTAACTGGGTGATAAATGTTGGGAACTTGGGAACATAACATGCATTTTATATGGACAGTGAAGTGACACAGTTTTTGTCATTTGTGTATACATCTTTTTGTGAACTGTATGAGAAATGTATTAACTGCTAATTGCATTTTTAACTTCCGTTTAATGTTTAGCTCATGTTGGATCAATATGGTCCCTTATGTTTTTTTGTTTGTTTTTTTGTAATCTTTTGTATTTAAAATTTGCAAATCAAAATCTGGTCTCAATAATGATCTGTTAATGCATGGGTTGCAGCTGCATGGATTGGCACTGGTAAATACTTGATTCATCATGAATGTATTATTTGTAAAGCAATATTCATACATTACTAAGCATTAGTAAACATAAATTTATGTTTCAAATACGCACTATTAAGCATTAGTAAACACTACATTTTTCATGAATTCATAATTATCACAAGTTTGAGTATGAATAAGTGTTCATAAAATGTGTATTAATGCATTCACTAACCACTTATTCATAATACTCAAACTCGTGATTTATTAAGGAAGTAGTTACTAGTAGTTAGTATAAGTCCATTTAAAAGCAGGACTATGCCTTATTATAAAGTGCTACCAAAAATGTGTTAGTGTGGCTCTGCAAGTGACTAGCTGTCTTGCAAACCAACCGCCTGACCGATTGCTGTCAAAATGATCTATGCTGCCTTTTTCTAAATATTTATTTTTCATTTTATAATGTAAGTCAATGGGGCTATGATTTAGCTGAAACCTTGTCTGAAAGTGGAGTAAATTCATCATAGTAGATACAGTACGTCATTTATAGACAACTGATGTCACATTGGAGCCATGCTGTTTCAGATGATCAACAACTGATTGAGTGGCATCGAAATAATAATGTGATAATTGAATATTTTGCCTTTTTTATGAATGTATAAGTGTGGGGCAAGTGTTTCGTAAAATATAGATTTAATAGTTAGCCATTGATTCCAAACTCAACATTTAACTTTTTATCTGAGCAGAACCCAGATCATTGTGTATACTGTTTGAGTTTAGATCATGTCATTTCAATATATTTAATATATTGGCTTGCATGAATGAGAAGCAGCATGTGCTGTCAGACAGCACAGTGATCAGATTATCTATCTAGTATTCGCCCTTAATCTCGATATGCACTGGCTTGGCCTCATCTGGGATCAGAAAGGAAGAGATTCTAATCCAACAGAAACAGCATTTACTGAACTATTTTGATTATACATCTGCACATTACTACTCTTTTACGAAAGCTGACCTATAGAGCAGCATTTTCACATACATGTGTAAATATTTTATCATTAAACTTAACAGTAAAATAAATGTTTCCATTTTCTCTCAAGTACCCCCTGTAGTACCTCTGCGTACCCCTAGTAGAGGTGGAAAGAGTACTGAAAAATCCTATTCAAAGTAAGAGTACTGTTACTTTTTTAGTAAGAGTAAGGGTGCCCTCACACCAAAATACCTAGAGTGTAATCCGCCAATGCATTTCAATGAGAATGGAGCGTTTTTTTTTGCAGAAATCCTCTACTGGCAAAAACACTCCATTCTCATTGAAATGCATTGGCGGATTCCACTCTAGGTATTTTGGTGTGTGGGCACCTGAGTAAAAAGTAGCCTATTTAAAAACTACTCTTTGAGTAAAAAGTAAAAGTACTTTTTCTATTTATTTATTTTTCTTTTACATTACTTACATGTTACACATGTAAGTAATGGTTAAATACACACAAATCAAGGGCAGCAAATGTTGGAAATAAAGGACATATCTTGAGTCAGTGGTTCTCAACCTTTTCAGGCTGCGACCCCCAAAATATTTATTTCAACTGTGGACCCCCACTCTGACAAGCACTTGGAATTTTAGGAGTTGGCATTACATTAGTTTGACTACATCTGTTCCATTATGAAAATAGCAGATCTACATGCTCACAATGCCACCGAGGCGTTGTGAGCATGTAGATCTGCTATTTTCACAATTTTGGCCTCTGTTATTTGACAATTTGGCCTATTTTTGACCAGAGGTACTAAAAAGGTGATAAAAACTGAATTTACTTTACTTATTTACTGAATTCAAACTACTCTTACTCACTGTCCAAATGAAAAATAACGAGTACAAGTATTTACTTTTTAAATTACTCAAAAGTAGAGCATTTAAAAATGACTTACAGATCCTCAAAAAAAAACTACTCTTGAGTAAATACTCGAGTACTTTTACTCAAGAATTTTCCACCTCTAACCCCTAGGGGTACACGTACCCCCATCTGAGAAACACAGCCCATAAATATGCACAGACAGGTTTACTGCACAGTAGCATCATAATATAGGGTATCAGTTATATCACATTAAGGCTTAATATACTGTTAGTTTACTTCATATAGCCTACAGTAGCTAACACCAGGCCATGAGACATTTAACTGATGGGGAATTCAAATTTAGCCTACTAGATTTGAGACTGTAGAAAATGGTGATCTATATTGTGACAGGTGTGGCATGTTGGTACAATGGTACAATGCCCCTTAGCTATGACATTACAATTTACCAAAAAATGTGTGAGTTATTGCTTAGTTATATAAAAAAAAAGCTATATATGGTAACTGTCCAACCACATACAGCGGAGCACAAATTATATTTGTATTATTTATTTCTTATTGCCCTAACTCTTCAGTAACTAATAGTCGAGCGGCATACAGTATATGTTGCTATTCCATTCTGTATTTCCCCAAATGAGGGCTAGAAAGATAATATATACAGTAGTACAAAATTCAGTCTTTCATTAATTTTGAATACTGTATCCTATATAGCCTACAGTATGGAAATCCCTGATGTCATCAGAATATGCCCATGTATGAGCGATGCTGAAATGCCCATCTCTGTATCTGTTGGTCCTTCTCCCTTTATGCCTCTATATGAGGAGATCCCTGATGTCATCGGTATATGAGATCTCTGCATCTGTCAGTCCTTGTCCCTGTTAAGCCTATGCTCAATTGTAATATTGGATATTAGCAACCCCTTACACTTTTGTTTCCTACATTTTGTTTTTGAATTATTACTTTAAAAAAATCCAAAAAGAAGTAATGGAAATAGCAGATCTATAAGCTTGTAGACCAAAATGGTGCGATATTATAATGGGCATTAGTGAGGACCAATTATATGAAGTTAGGTTGAAAATGTCTGAAGTCGTCCAAGCTACCTCTTGTTAAATCTAATACTCATAGAGTACCGTCATGCATATAGTTGAATAAGGTGAATAATGACGCCTCATATCTGCCTCATTGCCTCCATCTCTTTACCATCTCATTCCTCACCTCCCCCATTTTCCTCATGAATCATTCCATTCTGATGAAGTCGATATGTACACAGAATTAAATAAATGTCTAATGTTGCCTGCAAGTGTGTTAATTTGAATATGTTATTAAGTTAGTTAAATCAGGAGGCAGATGTCTGCTGGGAGTGATCTCTTGTCTTTTGTAGTTTTTGTCTCTAACAGTCTTGCAGCCTTTCAACCCGTTAGTCTAGTCTGTTTGTGTCTCAGCAGTAATGCCTGTCCTCTTTACAACTGGAGCTTTATTTTTTCCCTCTACTCTCATTTCTGGGCCTAAAATCAGGTTAGCGTTTCATAAGGAGCTTAGCGCAATGGGCCACAGTGTACCACTAATGTAATGGACTCTCTCTCTTTCTCTCTCTCTCTCTCTCTCTCTCTCTCTCTCTCTCTCTCTCTCTCTCTCTCTCTCTCTCTCTCTCTCTCCTCCTCCTCCTCCCTTCTCTCTCTCCCTCTCTCTCGCTCTCACCGAGTCTCATACTGTCCTCTATTTTCTCTGTGTGCATTTGTTCAACCTGCTATGGAGTGACCTTCTCCCTCTCCCTGTCAGATTTTTTCACTCTCCTTCTACCTTCCTTGGCCCCCTACAGTACCTCTCTGTCTCTCCTTCCATCTGCAGATGTTGACAACAGATGCACCAAGGTTTAAACATAGTCCTCTAGACAAGATAACTCCTCGGTTTTGACAAAGAGAGAGGACGGCAGATACTCTCATATACATTTGGTAAGTACACCAAAGAACCCATTTTCAATGATGTACTTGTGTGAATTTTAACACAGCTTCCCATCCCGATAGACACATACTATGTAGTTCGCATTTTTCTGTTTCTGTGTTGCAGTGGCACTGGAAGTTGATTAAGATTATGTTGTGGATTATAGTGCTGTGAAATCTTACAAGGATCTCTCTGCAATGTTAATAATCCAGGAGATTATCTCCTGTTTGAGTTATTATAGGGTGAAGCTCCAACTCTGCAAAGTAGGCTGTCTTTTGGGGCCATGATTGTGGGTGGTCTAGTTCTGAGTAGTTTCGATCAGCTGAAATGTACCTGCAACACAGGACAGTTAAAGAAAAAAAATCACAAGTAATATTTTATTGTTTTATTGTATTGTTACAGTATGTATATGTTTGTTCTCTAACCTAGCATGTATAGTAATAGCAGGCTAGATGAGAGCAGAGGTGTGCATTGGACTTTGCATGTTTCTTCATAGCCTCAGATATCTTGTATTATCAGCAGCCCTCCATGCCAAACAGGATCGGGTTCTGTTTACAGCACAGAGAGTGTGCTGCCCATCTGCTGACATAGCACAGACTCTAGGAGATAGATGAAACTATACCTTCTATCAGGGGACTATATTATATTTATGTCGCAGATAGACTTTAGCGTATGTTGGAAAACAATGTATGGCGGTGCAACTTGTAAATGTACAAATGACATTTATACAGAAAATGATGTATGCAGGGTGTTAAGTACCAAACAAATTAATAAGGACACACTGCTCTGCATCTTGCTCCCAATAAGCTTCACTTGTGCAGAGTTTCAACCCAGTTCTGGTGTTTGTCAGGCGAGCATTGCATTGCATAATAAGTAACACTTACTGCAAGCATGATTTCTACTTTGTACAAAACTCCATCCCGATTGACACAAAACTCCATGGTACATCAGGAAAGCTGGACGGCTCAGTGATATTGTGACTATATATGTTAAACTGAAATGTAATATAAATTGTGAAAACGTTTTCTTTGACTGATTTGACTTGTTTCTCACATCGTATGACTTTTACTGTCTTAACATCAACCTGTTGTTGTAAGCACCCCCACGTGCTGAGGAGAGTGTTCTCGCCGCACCTTCCTAGTTAAGGCTAAGCTTTGTCACATTGCTGATAATGGCAATAAACCTTTGAGCTCAGGTGGAGACGAGTGTTAGAAGGTAATGCAATGAAACAGGTGCATGGAGTGGAAATGCATGTGCTCCAATGGCCAGAGAATATTATGCAATGGAGATAAGATGATTGCACGTGACAACAGCATCTATACACAACTCCAAGTACTGTACTTTGGGGGTAATAATGTGACTGTTGAGTCTCATTTTCATTGGGTCTGTCTGACTTCCCTGTCTGCCCTCCTGTCTTTGCTTCAGTTCAGTTGACCAGAGCTATGGAGTCTTTCTCAAAAGATACGGAGGAATACACCGAAGACATTCCAGGTGAGATTCTCTGCCATTTACTTATTTATAATGCATAAGAGAATAATCAAATGCAACTACGTTCAAGATTTGAAAACAATAACGTATTCATTGATATAAAGGCAAGGCAAGTTTAGTTTCTATGGCACATTTCAACATCAAGGCAATTCAAAGTGCTTTACATAAAACACAATATTGTGGGACATTTGAATACAATACAATTGAATACGCTGAACATAGTTCAGTGTTAAATTATGTAAGGTGACACAGCATAGATCAGATAAGTGACAATTATAATAACAATAGAGTATGTCAATTAGTTGTGCTTTTTGGGTTGTCAGAGAAGAAGAAATCCAAGCTGAAGACTCTGAAAACACGCCTCTTTGGGAGAACAAAGAAAGCGGATGGAGGGAGAAGCACCAAGCTCAGCCAGTCAGCCAGCGACATCACACCGGGAGAGGGACTCGGCTCCGAGGAAGATCTAGTGTGAGTGTGTGCAAAGTCAGGCAGAAACCTTGAATCTTTCAAATGTGTATGTTTTTTTTTTTGTAAATTAAAGCCCTACTACTTCATCATACAAAAGTAGCACACAAAAGTAGTGAAAATAGCAGATCTTTTTAAAATAATAAAAAAGGAAGGTTTTGGACATACAAGGTTTCCACCCGACAACAGCGATATATGATTTAATTATGTTGCACAGTGTTTCTTTTAATCTGAATATCTATTATATATTATTATATATATAATTACATTATTAATTACATTTGCACATACAAAGAATTCGAATCGGTGTTGGTGAGGGCAGCTCCTTGTAAAAAAAACAACAACAGACAAGTAGCAACAGACAACAAAGTTATTGCTTACTCCCTATACGTTTCAAATTAATTCAAATCCCAGTACCGCTGTACTGTTCTTTCTCTCCTCCGCTGACTTCCTATCCGCCCCTTTGTCATTGTCCCTCAGGTGTTCCCAGGGCATGCTGGGATCCCGGGCCCTGTCACATGACAGCATCTTCATGGCCGACGATGTCTCTCCAGATCCTCCACTGGCAAACGCCCAGTCTCAGGAGAACGTTCACAGCAAGATCAAAGCCCTGCAGGTATAGCTCTTGGTTCTACAGGGAGTTGTTTGGTAACAGAGACTTATTAACATGTATAATACGACACCTTGCTCTGCTTTCCTAGATGAAGCTTCAGCAGCAGAAACTGCATTTGGGCCCACCCCCTGCAATCGTGCCAATCAAACATCCAGATGACTTTGGCAGCCGTTTGGAGGATGGCGGTCCTCCTCACAGCCCCTCTGAGATGTCAGTTGGTGACATCATTACCACAGGGACCTCCAGCAAGGTGATTTATCAACTTCTATACTTAGTAAACTTGACCTGAGTTGGCTCTGTAAATGTATCGCTCCCTTTTCCCTCTACATCAAATCCCTTCTCCCCCCAGAATTTGATTCTTGAATAGGGGTGTACGGGGTCAAGTGGTTAACAGGTCACTTTCTTATCTCACTATCAGGAGAGTCACCGGTCAGGTTTATCTAATGTTGGGTTGGTGGGTCATTATTTTTCTTGCCTGGATTAATTTAGATTCATGGATTCATTGGATTCATTCATACTGCTGTTTCGTAAGGGTTAACCCATTTAGACCTGAGGCCGATTCAACAAACGCCTTCTAAATCATTGTTCTAAACCACTGTTCTAAATCCAAAAGTTTTCTCAAAAACCTGTTCCTATATATAGCTAAAATCTAATATGACAAAGGTGCTTTCCCGTTTTTTCATGGGTTAAGGGAGGCTTCTATTCTTTTAGAGCTAGGCTAAGAAATCATAGGGTTAGATTTATTATAGTTATGGACGGTGGGTGTGCCGCATGCGTGCATGTCTGATTCATTTTTATTTTTTATTTTTCTCCTCAGGTTACATCCCAGGCTACCTCCTTCCTGCTCTCACCCATCCCTAAAGCCACCTTGATTAAATCTGCGCCCGTCTCTGCCATCCCCACTGCCCCTCCTAGCAGAGCTGCCCCTTCAATGGACTTCAGTAGTCCGGCCCAGTTCACCCCTTGCCTGGATACCTCTGCAGCACGTCATCGTATGTCAGTCAAACCCAGAAACCAGAGGGCCAGTGCAAAAGGGAAGAGGCTTACAGCAGTGAGTGAATTGTTCTCTTTCACACACAAACGTACACATGCAAGGTAGCGATGGGAAAATTTCATATCACGATTATTGTGACAAAAGAAATTGCGATTTAAGATATTATCGCGATAATCAAAATCCATTATCCTGGGGCGGAACATTTGCCAAAAAATAGCCGATCTACAAGCTCACAACGTGTCGCAACGGCATTTGATAGAGAGTGAAAAAAGACTGTATCAAGTACGTATATTATAAGTACCTTTTACCAATTATAGAGGGTTTAAGTGGTACCGGATATGCAGCTCGGCAAATAAAAAGGTGAATTGATCCCAGTGCATGATGGAGGACGATATCACGATAAGTTAAATCTCCACGATACGATTATCGTGAATGTTTTTTATCGCGATAAATGATAATATCGCTCATCGTCCCATCCCTAATGCCAGGATGGACGTGCAAACACACCTCATCCATTTTCTTTCCTATCTGTTTTTGATCAGACTGACTCCAGACCTCTGAACAATACTCATCATCATTCCGTGTCTGAGAAGGCGGAGGAACAACAACTGACTGCTCACGATGAGATAACACAGTCACACTCGGAACCTGCCCAGACGCTGGGGACAGAGAAAGAGCCAATTAACGTCACTCCTTCATCTCAATGTCCACCTTCAAAATCCACAGAGCCTTTGTCCATCACACCCAGGCCCGCTGACACTCAAGCAGCCCCGAAATCCCTGCCCCATCGGCTGACCCAACAGGACCATACTGTGCCTGGGGGAGCTGTCATTGCCAGAGTGACCACCCAGTTACCTGGAGCCAAACCCCACAGACCTGCTGATGCAGTAGCCAGCCAACAGTCACAGTCATCCTCTGTTCATCCAGACAAGCAGGAGCAAAGTGTGGGCCCTGGAGATGTTGAGACACAGGCCCCTTCAAATGGCCCTGTCTCATGCCCTACCGATCAACTCTCCACTGGCTTGGCCTCCATGGGGGCTTCCAGGTCTGCCTCTGCTCGGCAGCAGGTTCAAAGTCAGAGACAGGTGCTATCCACCACAGGAGTGCAGAGGCCGTTCCCAGGCTCTGGGTCGTTCCGCTTCTCCGGCATTGCTGCCAAAGGCCAAGACGGAGAGAGACCCAGATCATGCAGTTTGAAGTTGTCCGACTCAAACATGAACCAGAGAGAGAAAGAGTTACAGGAAGGAGGGTCCACTGCGGTAGGAACACCTAGGCAAGGGGAAGCTCTGTGCAAAGGGACAATTCTGCAGGACAAAAAAGACATCTTAAAAAAAGGTGAACCAGTCATGGCATCGAAGCAGACAGCCGTCGATGCGGGTGCTGTACAGAAAGAGGAGGTCAAGGACAGAGAGGAGGGTGTAGAAAATGCACTGGAAACAAAAGAGGACCCGGAGGGTGATGGAAAGACAGCATTTGGTGTTAAGCTCCGCTCCACCTCTCTGTCTTTGAAATTTCGGTCAGATGTGGCCTCAACACCTTCTGACTCCAGAGTTAAGCGTTATAGTGCAGAGATGGGATCGCTAGCCCCTCCAATTGTGCCATACAACCGTCCCACAAAGTCAGTGTTGTCAGAGCAGCGTTATGGCAACAGCAAAGCAAGAGAGAACTTAGGAGATAATGATAGCCCTGCATCTACAAAGCTGTCCACAAACAACCCTTGTACCCCTGGGTCTCTTAGACAAACAGGTGAGTCTGAGCACAGCAGTAAACCTACAGTATATTACTCTTATACTTTGCATGAAATTTGCCTGAATTGTTGTCTAATCTAACCGCCCACCCACTCCACACACACACATGCGCGCGCAAACACACGCATGCACGCACGCATGCACGCACGCACGCGCACACACACACACACACACACACACACACACACACACACACACACACACACACAGAGTAGTCTTTTATTCTACCATGCGTTATAGGTTTAGAACAGAATTATAGCAACAAAGGTCTCAGTTACTGCAGGATTAGACTTTGATCAAGTAGTTATCAGATAGTAATACAGTGTCTGTGAGGAGATAACCTTCACACTAAAGTGATAAGGTTGACCAATCCCAGGGGACCTTTGTGCTCATTAAAACACCACCGAGGCTGGCTATTGCACTGCATGTGTCTAACTCACTTGTTTTATTCTTTAGATGGGATACCAACCCAGTCTAGTGTCTCAACCCTTCCAGTAAAATGTATCCAAACACCTACTGCTGACCCTCACATGACTCCTGCTGTGACTTCAGAAGCTCAGACTATCTTCTCAAAGCCCAAGGAGGCAGACACGGTCCTCCTGGCTCATCAGGATCCTGAGACTGCCCCACAGTCGGATCCTGAGGTATCATGGATGAGCATGGCCATGGAAAAGACCAGAAGCATTCAGCAGCTCTTGACAAGGAAACTGCCCAGAGATTTCACAAGCATGCAGGTCACATCGCGACCACAAGCGCAGCCAACAAATCAAGCACAGACTGTGACTCATTCACAGGCACCAAATATCACACAAGTACAGACTGTAAAAGAACAACATAGTTCACCAAAACTAGGGGAAGCATTACAATCATCACTGGAGACAGAGAAACAACTGGTAATGCAGACTGCAAGTCCGGCCCAAACTGTATCCGTGGTGCAACAGAGAGCATCAACACAATCTACAAGTCAGTTCCTTGCACAATCTACCCAATCCTCAAGTCAACTTCCTACAACTAGGAGTAATCATGGTCTCCGCTCTGCCACCCAGCCCAGATCTTCAACATCAGCTCAGGCTTTGGTTTCTAGCTATACCCCTTCAACAACAGCAGCTCCAATTCCAGCTTCAGAGAGAGGAGAAAGAACCACTGTATTTCAGGGGAAAGGAGAAGGACCTTCACTATCAGAGAGGCGTGCAGATTGGACAGTGTCCGTGGGTGAACGGGCAGCCTTCCTCCAGAAACAGACAGAGATGACTACTCCATCTGGAAACAAGGTATACCACAACTCAAAATGTATGAATGCAGCAAAATAGTAACATGCGTGAAGCGTTACCTTTCCTGCTATATAATAAATACCATCACCTCAGATTATCTTCTTACCTGTACAGGTGGAACTGAGGAAAACCCAGACAGAAGCAAGGACAACATCAGAGTCTCTTCCCATACCTACAACCACAACTTCAAATAAAGATTCGGAGGGAAAGCCAGGAGTGAGACTTCAAGGTGCGTAGATATGGACAGCTTAAGATGCCTGTGAAGGGAAAATGGGAGAAATTGGTGTTCAGTGTTCTCAGGTGATGAAACATAATAAAGAGAGCGTTTCTTTCAGAGTCGAGCCCTTCCAAAGTTCCAGGGAGGCGGGCTGATCACGAGGACAAATGGCTGAGGAAACATATCCCATCGTCTTCATCACCATCATCATCACCTATGTCGTCATCTCCCCTGCAGTCCTTGTCAAACAGCGGACAGCCTTCCTGGATGGACCTTGCTAAGAGAAAGTCAATGGCTTGGAGTGATAAGTCCATGGAGTAACAATAAAGATAGGAGTTCCAGATGTTTTGTGCTTGTGCTTTTAAGGGTCTCTATACAGTATGTATATATTTTTTTGAAAAAGCCTTTCTTTATTAAACAGAAACCACCCAAAATTAATTACATTAAGTATTATACAATGAATATTTATGTTTTTCGTTGGTGATTCAACACCTGTGTGCTGTTTTAGTTCATTGTTGAACAATAAAATTCCTAATATTATATCTTGTGTATCAATGCTTCAAAATCCTTATCCCATTGGGGCGCCGATGACCTATAGTGTTAAGGTTCGATTCCTGAGCCTGATGGCCGTGTCACTTCACTAATCTCTCTCCCTGTTTTCTGTCATTCTCAACTGTACTATCCAATAAAGGCAGAAAAGCCCCCCAAAAAATTATGCCACGTTATCAGTAAATGCCAAATGGAAATACCAAAATGCTAAAAAGTTCAATCTCCAAACTAAATCAAAGAATGTCTGTGAAGGCTAATTATTCTAAGAATATATTGGTTAAATTACATGGGTGTTCTGATGGTAAATGAATGAGAATTTGCTTCAGTGGCAAGTAATACTTGTTATAACGCTGATTTAAACAACTGTAACTGCTTTATGGTGATGTAATGAAAGAGCATTCAGCTTGCCTTGCTGTGAGATGGAGGAAACTTTGATTTGACTGTAGATGTACTGTGGACTGTGATTAAAAACATTGTGCATTATTGAAACCCAAGTTAAACACCTTTAGACGTTATCCATTGACTATAGCCTACTATATACAGTGTTCTCCTTTGGGGTTTGGGGGTCAAGCCAAAGCAGAACATACATTACTCATACAGCATATGTTGGATTTGTAGATTAAATGTTAAATACGTGTGTCAGTTATTTGAACTTCAAATGTAGCACACAAACCTGTAGTAAAACCATGTTTTACTACAGTAATGTAAGTAGTCCCATGAAAACATTTGTCCTTTTCTATTTACAGAAGTAAGTAAGTAGCCTTGGGAAGCAACGGTTCCCTCGTCATGTGGTCTATAGCAGGTCAGAAGCCTGTTTTATCTACTTTTTTCCCTAGAGTGAGGCAGCTTGATGTACAATTCAATTGTATTTTATTATATAGCAAGTTGTCTCAAGACACTATACTGGGTATAGCACTGTTTCCCAAGCAATGGGTTGGGACCCATTTGTGGGTTGCGAACACATTGTTATGGGTCCCTTTATTGATTCCTACATTTTGTTTTTAATTATTATTTCAAAACATTTTCAAAAAACATTCCCCAAAAAGCTAAAGTTTTCTATGAATTTTCTAAATAATTTCATTAATAAATAAAAGAAATACAAAAAAATACAAAACAAATGTTTAAGAGCTTGTAGATCGTCTATTTTCACTAGGGTCTCAGGCAAATCTCTAATTTCTCTTTTGGGTCACGGACTATAGAGCAGAGACTTGACGTTATCCCCCTAAAGGCCCATTCCCACTGGGCCAGATAACAGATAAAAAAATCCCTTTCCCCAGATATTTTTCCATTCAAAGTGGATGGTACATACAGATAAAAAAAATATCTACCACAGATATTTGCCACAGATACTTTTTATCTGTGGCAAATATTTTTTTTATCTGTATCTACCATCCACTTTGAATGGAAAAATATCTGGAGAAAGAGATATTTTTATCTGAATATCTGGCCCAGTGGGAATGGGCCTTAACACTTGGCAGGCATTTTTTTTGTGATGGTGCCAAGGGAAACCTCCTGGACCAGCTGTCAGGACATGGAGATGCTGGGGGGTTGAAATATAGGCCTACTTCTCACATTTGTGGCAGAAGTGAAAGTGCTAATAATAATAATGCTTATTATTATTTTATTTATTTTTTAAAGATTACAATGAGAAGCAAAAGCATGTGGTCTGCATGCACGAATTGCTGGCTGAACCACCACAGTCAGGCACCCTCATTTGTCAGTTATAAAGATGATCCTACTCAACAAGCGAGTGGAAAATCATACTTTGCCTATAGTCTTATGCAACAAAACTCAAGATCAATGTAATTTTCTTATGTGGCAAGGTAATCAGATCCTTCCTAGTTGCTCCTACCAAATTAAATTAGACTCAATAGAATAATGAGAGTGAACCTCTCCAAGAAACATGACATGTCTGACCACTGACCAGTCAAATGACAAAATTCCTCATTCATTCACTGGAATTCAGAGAGAGAGAAAGAGAGAGAGAGAGAGAGAGAGAAAAGAATATTGTGTAATTATAAAACAACAACATATTAGTTGGTGTGCCTTAATGGAGTTGTAAAGCATAGGCCTATTTTAAGTTTGATGAGCTCAGCTTTAAGCTTTTCACATTCTGAATACACCTGCCATTCCCCTCGAAGTAGTAAACACATGAGCAAAAATAATAAAACAGACAAACAATGGTATATTGGGGTAAATTATTCAATTATATTGAAATTATTATACCTTTATTTCTCAATACGTGTACAATGTACAGTTCAGCATTTCCATCACTTGTGGTCAATCAGTGCAGTGAGAATTGCAGTTCCTTGGCGTGTCTGGTGGTGGCTCTGTAGTTTCCTCTCTACTTTTTTAAGTAACCGTGTTATGAAAGCAAGAACACACGTGAGACAGTGTGAGTGTAAACAACAGCAGCCAGTGCTTCAGGGGACGAGGGGAGAACGTCTGCACGTTTCATAATAATCCTCCTTGCACAACCTCAATGAAGTCCCGAAGGCTCCCAGATTACTTTCTCCTGGCAACATTTGCCAGCTGCCTGTGTCTTTGTCAGAGCTACACCCTCGTGAACTCAGTTTCTTGGGCTGTCTCCTCAAACGATGTCGCGGTGGAGGGAGAACTGGACGCTATGTCAGAGGAGGAGGTCGCACCTGCTCTGCTTGTGGATAGCGGTGGGCTATGGAAACAGGCATATCCGTCTAACGTCCTGACAGATGGTTCTGAAAACCCCAAAGACTTGGGTCAGCAGTCAGCAAACGAGGATGTAGCTCCTCTGTCATCTCGACTGTTTTCATATCGGATGGAAGAAATAAAAAAGTCTGCTCCAAGTCCACCCCCACACCAGGAAACAGCCAGGACTGCTAGGTATATTGCTCATTATAGCGACTGGGGACATCTTGCCACCATCTCAACACAAGACCAGGTAAGATAGTCATGTGTTACTTGACAGTCACAGACAGTGAACTAAATGTCCCCAATTCTTTCTGATTCTTCTCATTGAAATGCACAGGATGGAAGGGCATTGGAGTTTTCCATCTAGGCCTACTGTCTACTTCTACTACATTGTTATCCTAAAGTAATGGTGTATAAATGTATAAGACACCAATATCAAAAACGCCTTACAATCAATCATCCTTTCAAACACGCATTAACACTGACGGGAGTCGGGAGGAAACCATATGCAAAGCACCAACCTGCTCATTGGGAGCAGTTAGGGGTTCAGTCGGTGTCTACTCTTGCTCAAGGACACTTCAACACTAAAAACCCAGGGGGAGGGAGTTGGGAATCTAACCTGGAACCTTCCGATTCCCCAAGCAGCCGTTCTACTGCCACTGCCACTGACTGAATGATATTAACAATACATTTGTATTCTAACATAGTATAATACCACCAGTAAGACACCCTAAGGGCGAGAAGCGACCGTCAGGGTGCGCGTTATTGCCCTATTATACTATTACACTTATTACACTATTACATGGTTACACTTATTGGCCTATTACACTATGCAACTTATTACACTATTACACTATTAGACTATTACACTTATTGCCCTATTACACTTATTTCACTTATTGCCCTATTACACTATTAGACTTATTAAACTATTACACTTAGTGACCTATTAGACTGTTCGGCACTAAACGTGACGGACAAGTGTGTGATGGGAAAGTGTGACTGACAACTGCTGCACGTTTCTATTGTAAATTGCTCCTTAAGGGTTGCAACTACAGCTCGTCCCTATACCACTATGTGTCATCCTAACAGGATATGTTAACTTACTGTAGGATAAATATTTAGTGGTAGTACAAGAAGCGTGTTTATGTAGAAAACTTGCATTATGGATGGATTTGATGATGATGATGTTATGCATGATGAATTCAAATGCTGCTCCTTATTTGGACACTTATGTAACAAAATCCCCTCTTTATGCACAGATCAAAGGTATCCCATTCGGCAACATCTTCTCTGTCAGTGATGGACCATATGACAACAGTACTGGAGTAATCTATTTCTATGTTACACCAATGGATTACTCCGTCTCGGACCTTAAAAGTATGCCTTATGCTTCTCTCACATTCTCAGAAGCCGAGGGAAACTTCTGCCGGTATGTACACACAAAATATACACTCACTGGCCACTGTTGACTGTACGCCTGTCCAATGGCACATTAGTGTAAATTTCTATTCAGCCAATTACGGTACATGGCAGCAACTCGCATTTAGCCATGCACACATGGTCAAGAGGATCTGCTGCAGTTTAACCAGGGTATCAGAATACGGAATAAAGGTGATTTAAAGTGACTTTGAATGTGGCTTGGTTTTTATGAATTTTTGTGCACAACCATCTCTAGGGTTTACAGAGAATGGTGTGAAAAAGAAAGGTTCTGTGTGCAAAAAATGCCTTGTTAATGCCAGAGTTCAGAGGAGAAAACCAGACTGGTTCTAATATTAAGGCAACAGTAACTCATATAACCACTTGTTACAACCGAGGCATGCAGAAGAGCATCTCTGAAAGCACAACACGTCAAAACGTGACGCAGATGGGTTACAGCAGCAGAAGACCACACCAAGTGCCACTTCTGTCAGCTAAGAACAGGAAATTGGGGCTACAGTTTGCACAGGCTCACCAAAATTGGACAATAGAAGATTGGAAAAATGTTGCTGATGAGTCTTGATTTCTGCTGTGACATTCGGATGGTAGGGTCAGAATTTTGCACCTTCAACATTAAAGAATGGATCTATCCTGCCAACACGGTAGAGCTCTGACCCTGATGTTATATAGGAGAGTGTGGAGGGCAGCGATCCAGGAGTCCCAGGTTGGTGTTGGCTAGACGCTTGCATCGCTATCCTGCCTTGTATCACTGGTTCAGGCCATGTTCAAAGTCACTTAAATCCCCTTTCTTCCCCATTCTGATGTTTGAACTGCTTTAACGCCAAAATGTGTGTGAGTTGCCACGGTAACATGAGTTTGTCTATTTCAAGGCAAATGGTATATGATCCCGAGGATCCCAGATGTGCGCGACTTACATTAACAGGCAAAATGGTGGAAGTGGGCCCAGAGGAGCAGGAGTTTGCAAAGGAGGCTATGTTCTCAAGGTGAATTGGCGTATAAATGTTTATGTAGTACATGAATGTTGCTTTAAGAAATAATTGTGTCCTTACTACACAATGCTCCTCTGTCTTGTCCTTTTTTTAGACATCCTGTTATGAAGAAATGGCCAGTGGGACACAAGTGGTTCTTCATGAAGCTGGAGTTGATCCAGGTGTGGCTACAGGATTGGGTGGGTGGAGTGTCACTAATTCCACTGGAAGACTATTTCAAAGCCACTCCTTTCTAAGATCAGGAGATAGAGCATGTTTTCCTACACCATTGGTGTGTGAAGGTGTACTGCTTAGAACACGTAATTAGTGTTCTGCCGTTGCGGTGGGTATGAATGGATGAGTGTGAATTACATTGTAAAACACATTTGAGTAATCAGAAAGTGCTATATAAATGCAGTCAATTTACAATTTATTTACCATCCCTCACCATGCATTATCGATGATCAGCCCAGTTGTCTACCTAAAAGATATCTTCTTGGAGGAGATTCCCTAACCCTTGAAATATGCTCAAATTCAGTAGACTCTACTGAATGACATTTTTGTGTTTATGAAAACCCTTCACAGCCAATCAGCCATCATACTGTATTATTTCTGTTTTTCCCTTCTGCTTTGCTTTTTACAATGGCAATGTCATGGAGAAACTAACTAACTTTCCTGTATTTCAAGCTTATTGAATTGTCATGGTGGACAATGTGTGGGTAATGATGTTAAAGTGCATTAATATCTTCTTCTTTTGTTTTTTAATTAATGTTTCCTGACAATGAATGTGCATTTTTTCTTCTTTCTTCATAGTAATTGGTTCAAATTTAAAACTTGTATCACTAATTTTGTTTTAATTTTAGTTTGGCTAATACTTCTGCTTTAGCCTACTAATTAGTCCAAGGTCAGCTCATAATTACCTCATAGCCACTTTCTTGAAATAGGTCACCACATTGCTGGTCACATGTCTTTGCGAACTCAAGTGTTTATATATAATTATATCACCCATATAGGCTACAAATGCACACGTGTTCCTGATTCCTGTGGGCAGTACTGTGTCATGTCGCCTATAGCCAACAAAGTTAAACAGTGCAGAACACTGTGACTACACATACAAATGTGAAAGCAGAATGAGAACAGTATTTCAAATGTGAATATGAACAGCTGCTGTAAATTGAAGAGTGTCACTGTCATGACATACTTTTGTTGTGATTTAAATAAAATGCTACTGCATTGACGTTTGATCTATCATCTCTAGGCCTACTGTTTCTTTTTTTTGCGTATTTTAAATCTATTACAACAGAATAAATCATTTAAGACGTAGGCCTATGCCTGCCTGGCTGAAAATTGCGTTTACAAGTGTTGTATCATTTTCAGCCAATCGTGGTGCAATCACAGACGGGATGCAATTTACTGTAGTCCGATGACATCAACTCTGGGCTCTGGCATGAACGCAAGATGGCGCGCTTTATATTTTTAGGGTCAAAAGTAACATAACATGAGTCAAAACGTCTCACCGTGGGACATTTTTACAACGTTGTCTTCAGTTAAGATAACTAACGTAACTTTACTTGTTTGAAGTTGAACACTGGTATAATTAGTAATATGCGATCATAACATAGTCACACGCCATGCAAAATTACTTTGCAAGCAGAGAGAGGGCGTACGTTTTGTCAACTCTGGTAACCAGAAGGTGGAGTTGATGCATAGAGAAATATCGAACTACACTACACTCCTTCCGAGCAGAGTGGGTAAAAATCGAGCGCACCACTCCGATGACCAATGGCAGGGCACGACTTTTGACTCAGAGGTTTGAGGAAGCCAGGAATGGATGTGCAATTTTACAGCAGCAGCTACAACAACAACACACATACTACCGAATGTGCTGCAGTTAAGTTAGAATCAAAACGGGCTACTTATTTTTACTGGAAGTCGACGAGCTCAAAAAGTGAAGCACCGAGCAGCTATAACGGAGTGGTTGCTTTTGTTTTGGTAGGCGGCAGGTGACGGGCGGGCGGAGTAGGACTGGTGGGCTGGTGGAGTAGGACTGGTGGGCTGGTGGAGTTTCAGCTTGGCTGGCCTCGAAACGTCAAGCAGCTGAGCGAGCCGTGAGGCTGGGCTTAACTTTCAGTTTCACCCGTGTACCTTGCTAATGCTCCCCGTGATATTTAACGTGGCACTGGCAGTATGCTAGCTAAAAACTTGCTTGTTATGTAAATAACACCCGGCCTGCAGCGCGTTCGTTTTCTTTTGGCTGGTACCAGTTCGGCGTGAGACGAGGCGTCGCCTGTGGGGTCCTCCCGTCCAGAAACGTACAAGATACAACAACCACCCCGGAGGAGGAGTAATCATCTGAATCTGATCTAACCTGTAGCTAAATGACATGGCTTCTATCTATGGATTGTAATCAGGTAGCTAGCTAGCCAACGAGCACAGTCTGCCCCCTTTTCGCCGAGCCGAGCAGCTCTTCTCTCGGGAAAGATTTTTAAAACGCGTCAAAGTGTTGAGGAGGAGACTGCATCGTGACCGAGCGGAGCGACCCATCTACAGGAGGAGCTCGTATAGCAACATTCTTCTGAATCCATCCTGAGGAGGAGTCATCATCATAATCCCATTCCCTATCATAATTGAAGACTCCGTTAATTCTGTCCGTCTGCCACCGCAGGGTCCTTTCCTTTCACCAGTCACCGGGGGGTGTTTTTCACTGGCCACCATATATATGCATGCACATCATCCGCCTGGTTCGACACCCTGAAGGCAGAGAGAGACAGCGGGGCTCGGCAGCCCCGGGGAACCCGCTGAAATGAGATGAGGCTCAGAAATGGAACTGTTGCCACTGCGATTATTTTCTTCACGTCGTTTCTAAGCCTGTCCTGGTACACAGCCTGGCAGAATGGGAAAGGTAGGCTAAAAAAACAAAAACAACTCCATCATCCATCACCATTATTGTTGGCAATACTTAACGCATGGTATTTGTAAGTGGCAAGGCCAAATTCGACTATTGCACTGGGTTCTCATTTGACAGCCGATCTGTAACGCCTGTTAGTTGACAGGCTGACATGGGTTAATTGTCATCTACGACTACATCATGTCACGGGACACCAGCCACCAATGTGACTTCCTCGGCCCCTTCCAGTGTATTGTCGTTAACTGGTAACGTCATCTATAACGACTTATTGCATCGTGGAAATGGGCAAATGGCCTACATATTTGATAACATATTTATTAGTTATTAGGTATTATTAGGAAGTTTGCATTTTGTTGTTGTATTCAACCTGTTGTCTGTTTTGACAGCTCATTGCTCAGCGTTCGATACTCTTCGGTTTCAATTTGTCCTCTTAATTAATTGGATGAAATGTAACATGCTACTGTTTCTGTGTTGAGTATTAGCCTAACGTTTGTTTGTATCACCATGTGTACATTCTCCACGACATTTTCCAATATCCACGACAACCAACATGGGAATAAATCCCAGACAGTTGTCAAACATGCAGAGCTGCCTTGCTTGGACCTATTGTACAATTGTACAGTGGCCCATAGTGTTGCTGGGCTGTTACTCAATAGCAGTGGTTCTCAAAGTGGATTCCAGGGACTCTCTGGGTTCCTTTACAACAAGTCTGTAACTCTGATAGTGTACAAATGGAAAGTGTACACTGTCAGAGTTAATAGGAAACCTTGACATTTCAAAGTTTGAGAACCGCTCTATAGGTTAAGTGCCTATTACTAGGGTTTAACCAAGTCTGGTGTAGGGGGGGCTATGGGCTTAGTGACTTGCTATCAGTTGAGTGTAAATAATTGCAGCCCTTAGATAAATTCCAAGGCAAGGCTTCATGTAGTGATTACCTTCCTCCTTATCAGCTCAATGAAATGCTTCTCCTCTTAGAGCCAACAAGTGATGGGCATGGCATGGGCACAAGAGCAGAGCAATAATGTTCCATGGAATGTGATAAGAGAAGGGCACGAGGGAGGTTTGTTTTCTGCACCTGTTGACATCAGTTGATAAACGGTTATGGGTAGAGCTTTATGACCTTTAGAGATTAGTCAGCAAACGTCTGCTAGTTCCAACTTCCATTTAACTGATACAAGTTTTGCATGCAAGTATAGTATGTCAAACATTTATTTGAAATGCAAACACTATGATTTTTCCCCCCTCTCAACCACATATTGCATGGCTGACCATAGAATGTATAGAAATATATTTTAGGCACTTTGCACTACAGATTATTTCAGAATGTGTTGGAAGAATAATCTGAATAGAGTTGGACTTCTATTTGTAACATGATTTCACAGTTCTATCCTTATTGCTTTACCAAATAACTTGCATCAATCCCCAAGGAATTTGGCTAAAGCAAAGATTCTGCTATAGCTAGCCTACTGTGTCCATAATAGGACCAATCTAAGGGCTGTCCATAGGTTTCTGGCACGTGCCTAGTTTGTCTTGGACTTGATGTTTTGAAACATATCTGGGGAAATAATAAGCCCTATTTCATGAAAGATCTGATGAGCACAACATAGGGACACCCGCGTTACTGTGTACAAATAATTAATGTTGTTTCAGGGTGTTTGTCGTAATGAGAAACCCCTTTTGGCCTAATAGTGAATACTAGTCAATCAATTTCTACTTTTCTAGCATAAACACCAAGCATTGTGTGAGGCCTATTGACACAAATAGGTTTAGTTCTCAACTTCAAAGCGTCTTTCTCTGTGTGCATCAAGCTGTTTATACTGGTAAAGTATTTACTGTGAAAGGATCAAATATAACATTATGTGGGGCTGTATAAAACAGGTCTCCAATGAGGTTAAATACAATTCTGTTAAAGATTTCCTTTGGTTGATGTCGTTATTGATCATGAAATAAAATCATATATAACATACACTTGAGTATATACATCTGTAACAAACCATAATCAACAGGATAACGCAAAAAAAGCGTACAGCTTGTTTCCATTTCGGTACTTTAGTATGAGGTGTGTAAGATTACATGTAGTGTGGTGCATGAGACGTGCAGAAGCCATTAACACGTGAGGCTGATTGATTCTACCAATGCCTTCTAAATCAGTAGTTCTCATACTTTCCCGGTTTTAATGGATTATGGCTTATGTTTTAACAAGCTTTACTCGTTTTGCATGTATACCTATTTTGCTGTGACTTTCCATCTCCTATGTACAGCATGAACCCTATAACCCTGTATGTATATAACATATTTTTATGTGAACAAAGTCTGTCTTTTTTATCTTTAACTCATTTCCCGCGATCCCCGTCGAAACCGTTGATTTCCCGCTGTACCACGCTGCGATGCCCGTCGTTCCCAGAAATGTAATTAGCTTTAATCATTATGAAACAATTAAAAGTATGATCGCTGTATATAGCCGTTTCGGAGTCTTAGGCCTGCCTCCTAACTGTATCCTGACATATTGACCGGATCTAGGTTTCCGTATCCTGTCCAAGGCCCAATCGTAGCTTCCGTCCCATCTGTTTACATTGTAAACAGAGGAAGGAGCAGCACGGTCATTTCATCGTCTTTTTTCACGCGGTTTTCTTTTATTTGATAGCTGGTTGATTCTTGTGCCCGCGTGGCATATGATCCGCGCACATATCGTCTGCTATGTGCGCGAACGTGTCCACGTGTTACCATAGCGCACAACTGGCCGTTTCCAATGTTTTCTTATGCAACACCGGCGGATACAGCAGGGGTAACAGCCTGGCAACGGATTTGTCTATTCCAATGGATTTCTTTTTATTCGAAAGCTGTCATCTTGTCTACCGGTCTACTACATGAGTCGCGCACAGATCATGCACTATGCGTGCACGTGCCCACGTTAAAAGGTAAGGACAATTTGGCAGCTGCTTACTACAGCTATGTTTAAAATGGCAGCAAAATTGTTAACGCTCCATCCTTTTTTCTCTCTCTCTGACTTTAAATCACTTAATGCTCTCCTGTGTGTGGGTGGATTGAGTCTTAGCCTCAGGCATTGAGTTGCTATTAAAATGAAAGGCTTGGAACACTATGCACAGAAAGTGTGGGTCTGCTGCTTGTGTGCTTGCATTTTCTACTGTTCAACTGTTAAACCTACATTATACGCAGCGTTTTGCTATCACTGGTTAATCTGCTGCATGCTGAGGTCACCCCTGCTTGTCCTGTTTCTTGTCACTTGACTGCTGGGAATGAGAGCCGTGCCAGTCAGCTGTCCAAACACTACCCGTTGCACTTTTCTGTCCCCCCCCCCCCCCCCCCCCCAAACGCATAGGCACACTGAGGTAGTAGTGTACACAGTATCTCGGTGACCTCCAAAGTTCTTTTGTTTGGTTAATCGACTGAATACTTTATTTAACAGAAATGCAAACAGCATAAGTACAGTCACACACAATGTCTAAAACGAATAACACCAAAAATGGCCTTGCCGTAATGTTTCTATTGGGGTAGACTCCAACAAACACGTTCAAGGACTTAATATGGCTTGAAGGTGTTTTGAAGGGATGGGTCCCAACATCATCAGGGCTTTATGTCTTTAGGTCTCAGAGTGTAAATGGTAACCCTGGGCAGGGCACACCCAATACACATCCCTTTTTTGCAGGATTGACATCCTAGTTCTAGCCATCTCTCTCAACACCTTCCTTCCTCACAAACTAGGCCCATGTCTTCCCTCATCGGGTCATTCCAACAGGTCATTCCAACACAATGGGCCTAAAATAGCCCGGGAAGGGAGAGATTATGGCTAGGGAACGAGTGTGGAGGAGGCAGATAAAGAGGGCAGTTCTGAGGAACACTGCTGCCCCCCCGCCCTTGGAGAAATTAAAGAGAACATTTGAATGGGACTGTGCATTGCATTTTGGGGGATATCTTTTTTTTTTTACTTGGTGTGTGTGCTGTCTATTATATCTGCCTGAAGCTGAGTCTGAGATTTACTGTAGATGGCAGCCTGCCAGACACATGCTAAGTGTCCCAGAGGGAATGGAAGGAAGACAGGAGACGGGTCAAGGACCCGGATTTTAGAAGAGAGAGAATCAGATGGGATTGAGAGACAGAAGGAGAGAGAGAGAGAGAGAGAGAACAGGAGGGATGGGAGGAGAGTGCTGCCACATGCCTTGGCTGAGATACTGGGCAAAGTGTTCCTTGCCTAGATAGACACACACACGCACAAATACACACACACACACACACACACACACACACACACACACACACACACACACACACACACACATTTCCCTTTATCCCAGACAGCCCTGTTGCCAGGCTGCAGGAACAGGAACAGGCGCCCCAGCCCCGGTGGCTCGTTAGCGAGTTAACAATCATGGTCCTCCTCTCCCTCCTCATGCTTCTCTTCACTTCCTCTATCCCACACTGCTGCTCATTCAGTTATGCTCCAGCTCTATTTCTGCACAGAATTCCCCACAGTGCACACAAATTCCTCCTCTGTGTTAGCGAACAGAACAAGGCCATTGTTAAGCTCTTAACTGTTCCCCGTTGGTGAAGTCCAGGCCCAATGTGCACAGTAAGCTCTTGTGACCAAGGATGGGTGTGATTGTATAATGCGTGCATCCGTTAATGTCTGTGTGTACGTCAGGGTTTCCGCATACCCTCCTTTGTGCATGCCCGCCCGCATGCATTATTACTGCTATGATTTGGCATTCAGTATTATGTTGTCTTTATGACGAGGCTCATTTTTTAAACTACTTTTCTGTAAAACAATACTGCAATTTCCCACTCCTTGATTGATAAGAAAACACCATGAAAACTAGGGTGAAAGTTTGCAAAACATAGCTGGGAAAACAACATGTAAATTGGGCTTTAGGGAGCCCCATTGCCAACCTGTTGGCCCTTTGCTGTACTTTAGGACAGTTAAATGCAACCACTGCATGCAAACATAGTATGTAATGTCTATTATTGCGCAGCTTGATCCATGGTACTCCTCCTCAAGCTGTGAATCCATTCACCCAAAACACAACAAGTGTTATTCCTGACATGGGGAATATACAGCTGTACTGGAGGGAGCCTGAGTAGAGGAAGTGGAATTAAGCGGGGCAAGCAGGACCATGCTGTCATTCTCAACGCTGTCGAGCCCACTCGCTCTTTCACCCAGAGACAGTTGGCGCGCTACTGCAGGGAGCTTCTTGGGCTTAGAGCAGAGGAGGGCAGCAAGGTAGAGCTACGGCAGCAGGGTTGCGGTGTTAAGGAACAGGGAGCTGAACGAGGAGGTGGGGGTGAATTATGAGTATGGTTTGGATGGCTGCCAATATCGGTCAACCTCGCCTCTTTGGAAGAGATGGTCGGAGTGAGAGTTGGTCAAAAAGACATGAGAGAGAAATTGTGTTTGTGCACGTGTACTGTGAGATTTCTCCCTGGATAGGCAGTTGGGGAGAGTATCGGCACGCCTACGCTACGCCAAACGCCTGGATCCACTTGAGTCTCCCTTCAGGAAAATACCACCCAAAATCAATACTACTATTGTTTGTGTGTGTATGCGTGTGCATGTGCGCGCAAGATCATTTCTACTTGGATTCTTTTAATGCAGGCGTCTTTCCCCCCTCTCGTTGTGTTTGCATTTATGTTGAAATATAAATCAGATAAATTATGCATTTTGCACAGTTGTTCTGATATAGGTAATGGGCTTAGGGGACTATATCCTTTCACCCTTATTATAAGGGCTAAAATGTCTGGTCTTGGTCTGGTTTAATGCTGTATTTGTGTTGAATTTCTGAGAATATGAACAGTCATAATCCTGTATGTCAAACCAGTATGATCACTTCTGTCAATCTCCAGTTCGTGCAGTGGAACATCTGCCCTACTTAAACATAATAGCCTGTAAACGTTTTGTCTTGCTCAGTGCAGCTGCAGTGTACCGAGGAGACCACGTGGGTGGCAGGTGCACCACTACAGGGGGTTCATCAGCACACACACACACACACACACACACACACACACACACACACACACACACACACACACACACACACACACACACAGTTGTGTACCAGTTAATTTTATTCACCTCAGTGTAACAAAATATCTACTACATGTAATCAAAGTTTAAGTGACCTGTGGCAAGGTTTTAAGAATGATTAGATGGCTGTTGTCATTGACTGGCATTGACTATATTTGTTGTATATAATAAGAATCCCGGCCTCTATGAGCTATGTTCCTTTTTCTTTTACTTTTACTGAAATTTCCTTTGCAAGGAATATGAGATCTTTCAAAAATCAATTTTCCTAATGCAAGTTTTGGCCAATTGCCTGATTCTCAATCTGAACAGGCCACGTGTACATAAGAGAAGAGGGTGGAGGCTCAGCCCATGTACTGAAGATTAAAAGTGAACTAACTTAATGATTAATGATAATTGTGTTATTTAATTTTGGCACACATACACACTTTCAATGAGCTCATGAGCTGTCATGGATGGCAAAAATGCTGGCTGTGTTACAGAATGATTTCTAAAAGTCTCAGAGAGTGACCTTAAGGTAAATTCCTCAAGGTTCACATAACTCTGACATCCAATTCTGATGAGTGATTAAGAGCGAAGTGAAATATTGCTTTAGTGTGGCGTGGAATAGCTGTAAATCTCACTGTGACTCGCTCATACATGCGCAGCTCAAACTGCATAAGTCCCTCATCATCAGCACTCATGAGAGCACACAGTCAGCACATCATTGAGGAGGCAGGAGCCAGGAGGTCACTGGGATCAATGTAACGACAGGGATGTTGCATTTGATGATGTGATAAGCTGAAGTGATGCTTGTTCTGCGAGACCCAACTTTGTTTTTTGTGGTTGGCAGTGGTGAATAGAATGAGATGTGTGGATCCAATCTTTTCTCTTGTGAGTGATATCTATCGTAAAACTACCGTCACAGTATTCTATCCTATAAACCTTCCCTCTCATTTCCTCACCACCATGCTTACCTGCCAAATATTTAAAATACTCAAACGTTGAATCACCCACATCTCTGCTGTTAGCATTGCCTCGTTGGTGTAGTCACTGCCAGTGCCCACTCTAGCTGCTTGAATCCTCTCATCAAGAGTAAGGTGAGATTGAGTGATAATAACAATAAACTCAGGTTTGATCATCAGACAAAAGTTGTGAAATCTTAATCAGTCTAAGACCTTAATTCTTATAAACTGCTTGAGCTCTGTTGAGCTCTGTTGATTGAAAGCTATTGGTGGGTGAGAAGAAGATATAAACATCAACATCAGATCAGATGCCATGTCAGCGGTACCAACTTTGCAGCAGGGAAACGATTTACAGGCAGACAATCACATCCATCTTTTACTGGAAGACTCAGGCATTTTCGCTGTGTGTGTGCGTGCGTGCGTGCGTGCGTGCTCATTCAACCAACAAAACTCCACAGTGCGCATGCCCTTCCCTGTCCCTTCTCGCTCGTCTCATTAATAAATCAGATGAATGTAGTAAAGAAGCCAAGGATGACGGGTCATGGCGGGTTGTCACAGGAGATAGAGATAGCTGGAGAGCAAACGGACTGCCGGGAAATGTGAATCATGAGAGGGGTTGGGGGGGCAGAAAAGGGTGAATGACGGGCATTCAAAATGGATGGCCACCTAAATGGAACGTGAAGAGCTAAATCGGCTGAGGTTTTGGACAAGGTTGATGCCCCCCTAGGCTCGCGATGCAGAAGGGAGAGTGTCCTATGTCAAGCAAGCGTGTCTCCGCTGAAAGCACAGTGGTAGCGGGCGACATGAAAATAAAAAGAATAAACACTTCTTTGGTATTTTCCCCCTTTTCCCTGCATAGTAGGCCTACTGCGTTTTATTTGTCATTCTATGTTAAATGCACGTCTCCGCAGAAAGCACAGTGGAAGTGGCGACGTGTAAATACAAAAATAAACACTAAGTTCTTTGGTATTTTATGAAAATGTTGCTACACTCAAAACTCAATGTTCCCTGCCATGAAGGGTGCATAGTCAAAAGCTCCCAAGCCGTGAGGGGGCGTCAACCTTGTCCAAAACCTTGGCCGATTTAGCTCCTCGCAATAATTGGAACACTTAAGGATATGGAAAACATGGAAAGAGAACAACGACTGAAGGAGGGTGGGCATTATGTGAAGGTCAGAGGCTATAGGTGCACTAGGACAGTGGTTCTCAACCTTTTCAGGCCACGACCCCCAAAATAATAATATTTTAACTGGCGAGCAATAAGAGTTGAGACATTACATTTTGTATAACACGGTTCTATTGTGAAAATTGCAGATCTACATGCTCACAACGCCTCGCAATCGGCTATTTTCACAATTTCTGCCTCTAATATTTGACAATTTGGCCAATGTTTTCATTTTAGAGGCATTAAAAAGTCCTTAAATTGTCACTTTAGAAATATGCAGATACCCTGTATACACTTATACTGTATGTTAGTCTGTTTACTGTTGAGTGAGAACTTTCAAGTCTCTTGAGAGCAGGTCAAGGGAGGAATAATGAGATGAGACGTGTTACTTACCACATGTAGGCCTAATTGGATAATAGGTTTAGGGGATTTGTCTCGTTATCCAATTTGGCCTCTCACCGTTCATCCCAGAACTCTTTCAGGCAGCTTTGATAAGCAAATCCAAATACCTGTGATGCAGCATGTGTACTGTGCTGTTAGCCGTGTGTATTTTGTTTGTTTGACTTTATATTTTGGCCATGGTTTGACAGGCTAGAATTTTTGGACTGACTTTCTTTTTAACAAAAATGTCAAGATGAGTCTAAACGCTGCCAAACACTGGGCCGTAAACAGAAGTACCCAGGGGGGACGAGGGAGTAAATTGACAATGTCACTTATTCTCAAGAGAAAGTTAGTTAATTGCATGCTACGTCTATGATGCTCACCGGAACAAAAAGAAGGTTACACCTACATTGCAATTTTGGTCTTTGTTCTCGGTGCTTGTGATGTGAGATCTGTGTATGCATTGTGCAGGTGTGGTTTCATCTTTGCAGGACAAGCATCCTGTAGCAAATAGCAATCAAAGGCTGATTCACACACAGATGAAAGGCTTAGGGTTTGGGCTAGTTCTAGCTGACCTTTTTAACAAGGCCTGAACCAAGATGACAGCATCTGTCTGTGTCTTCTAGAGATGAGCAGTCAGATGTAACGGTGTGCTGCTGATGAGAAAGAGGACCCAGGGCAGACTTGGATGGACAATGGCTGAGTCGGAGAGGGTGATAGATGGAGAGTGAGATTAATGGACTGTGGGCTTTGTTTGTCTTAGAAAAGGACTCTGTAAAAGGGTACCTAATCTACCTGCCAAGAACAGGATCAGACAGAGACTGACACGTGCACAAAAAAAGAAGAATCCCACGCCCTTCCCATGTGGTCTGTGTGTGCCACCTGAAACTAATCTGTAATTTCTCAACTTCCATGGGCATTGTACAAGGGGTATTGGATCTTTTTGATCCTAATCCGTCCGTTTAAGACGGTGGTCCACAAACTGTGGGTCATGGGAGACATCTTTGGGTTCAGCAACATTTGAATGGCAATGCAAATACATGAGCCAAGTAGTGAATAAAGACGTAGTTGTCAAATGTGCACTCTTAAATATACCACATTAAGTAATTTATTTGTTGATGATAATATTATGTTGCTTACTAGTCAAGTAGCCCTACCTGAAACTCGCCTGGCCAAGCAGGAATTCCTTCACGGTAGATAGATATTTACAGATGGTGCGGCAGTGGCTCAGGGGTAGAGAAACCGTCCTTAGAACACAGAGGTTTCCCGAAAGGTTCCCAGTTCGATTCCGGGCTCTACCAGAGTTTGTGTCAAAGAGTCCTTTAGCAAGACTCCGAACCCCTAGTTGCTCCTGGTGAGCAGGTTGGTGCCTTGCATGGTTTCCTCTGCCATTGGTGTATGAATGTGTGTGAATGGGAGAATGTAATGCACAATCTCTGTGAAGCGCCTTGGATAAAGGTGCTATAGCCTATAAATGCACCATGCACCATTTACCATTTATATTTGGTCTCAGATGCAGAGATCCAGGTTCAAATCCTGGGTGTTGCAATTTGCAATTTCCCCTCTTCGCTAGGACAGGACATAAACGTTACAGATTGTAACTTTAATTTATATACTTTTAAGTCTTTGGTGTGCCTTGAAAATGTTACAAAAACACTTCAACATCCGTGAGGTGACAATAGCATTGAGTTTCAGTTTGCCTGAAGAAAACCTAGCTTGTTGTGCTGAGTGCACTTTTGAGTGATTTATCCTTTCTTTAAGTTTCAATTATTAAAATTAATATCAGCAATATAATGACCATGAATAAATAATACATTGAGTTGACAAGCATATTTCGGAGTCCTTGCTGAAAATGTTTGTGCACCCAGGCTGCTTTGTGAATGAATGGATACAAACTGAAGACCTTTTTTTTTTTACCCATTTTTTTCACCCAGTGCCAATTGTCTATGTAATCCTGGGCTCTACTCTCCCTCTGCTGCGCCTGGGGAGACAACGGACTGACCTCATGCTTCCTTCTATGCATGAGTAGTCCAAGTTGCTTCTTTTCACCTGACGGGGGATAATCCCGGTTTGGACGTACACTGTAGCGCATTGAAGGAACACGTCATTCCAACCAGTTCCTTTCCCCTCCATCAGGCGCCCCAGCAAACTGAAGATCTACAGTACACGCACATTTTTCATCACTAATCTCCAAATGATACGAGGAAACCGGGCAGCACCTCCACCCACCAACAGACCACAACTCCTCCCAGCTTTACAGACGTACTGTATCCCTTCAACCTTTGTTCTGAAGCCATCCACCCACACAGCCTGTGCCCTGATAAGACTTTACTAGGAACTGGCCTTCTCATAGCTTTGTAAGAAACAAACAGGCCACACGTTGGCGTGGCCTGGATGTACTGTAGCTTGCCTTGTCAAAGTAGCCTTGTATCACCAGACAGACAAGTTTATACAAGGATGATGATTTCAATATGATACAGACATGGTTTCAATTCAAATGTTGATTTACATGAGCTGTGGCTTTTGCAGGGTTGTTGTTGACAAGTATAATCAGCGAGCACTCATAACCTAAACAAATTTTGCGTTGTGTCTTCTGACAACAGAGAAGCTGGTAGCCTACCAGCGGGAGTTCCATGCCCTGAAAGAGCGCCTCCGTGTGGCTGAACACCGGACGTTGCAGCGCTCCTCTGAGCTTAACAACATTCTGGAGCAGTTCAGACGTGCCATCGCGGAGACGAATGGCAGCAAAGATGCCCTCACCAACTTCTCGGGTAAACCCGCTCATGCGTTGTGCACGCAAACAAAGACTCATTGACATCAAGAGAGCTTCCCTAGAGCTTTTAAAAAGGAAACTCTGAAAGCTATTTGTATTTGTGTCCTTATTCATTTGTGTTTCTTATTCCTTGCCGTCTAATGGATTCTACACACACGCGCGCACACACACACACACACACACACACACACACACACACACACACACACACACACACACACACACACACACACACACACACACACACACACACACACACACACACACACACCCACTACTGCCCTGTGGAAATAACTGTTCCTCTATAGGTTAAAGTAGATCACTACCCTTCACTATGCTCTCAGCATGTTAGCAAATCATTTACGCTTCGTCAAGTCTCTTTGATCGGATTCAAGGTACTTACTGTGCAAGAGAAACTCTTGTACTTAGAGTCTCGATAACAGTGTGACAACAACAGAAAATATGAAAATATTACAAAGTCATAATAAAAGAATATGTAGCTGATACATTTTATTGCATCTATTGTATACGATACGTATATACACATAATTGCCGGACTATAAGCCGCGGCTTTTTTCCCATGTTTTGAACCCTGCGGCTTATACAACGGTGCGGCTTATATATAGATTTCTACAACTAACGGCCACCAGGGGCGCTCTAACAGGAAGCAGGAAGGACACCTGCGGCTTATAGTCCGGTGCGGCCTGTATATGTACACATTTGTTTTTCGCTCTAAATTTAGCAGGTGCGGCTTATAGTCCAGCAATTACGGTATTTCATGACCTGTTCAAAGCAACAGCCCTATTTCTGCTTTTGGATTGCCTTGAATGAAATTAAGAAGTGTAACTGACCACGCCAGTTTCTGTTTCCTTACATTTCAGATGAGACACAGAAACTGCTGAAGGAACTAGCCAGTCGAAAGCCTCTACAGGTGCCAAATATCTACCACCACCTGCCTCATCTTCTCAACAATGAGGGCAGCCTGCACCCTGCTGTACAAGTGGGCTTGGGACGCACCGGAGGTGAGGAAAACACACAGACACACTGTCGTGGACCAAGCAGTCAAGGCACAAGGAAACGCAGGGTTGAAGTTCAGAAATTGGGTTAATTTTCCCCAAACAGAGTTCTAGGGCCCTTTTCAACAAAGCATAACTACTAAAACATAAGGCTTAGTAGGTACTAATAAACAAATTGTACAGAGAAACTTTTATTTTGTCATTTTAACCACTTCATCCTTTGTGTCCCAGTTTTGGACGTTACGTAATAGGTGAAATCTTTTAAGATTATAAGATTTTCATGGGGAGAGGCTTAAGTGGTTTATAAGTGACTGCAAATGAAATAATCTTGAACATGTGGCTATGTATATGGTAATCATGTGGGTTAGTGTGTGTGAAACCTTAAACCTTCAGTTGTGTGATTGTGGTCAAGGGTACCACACAAACATTAGAAATGGCAAGAATTGAAAATCACAAAAGGTCTCTGGTTCACGATTCCCTCTATAAAGACTTTCTACACATATTTAATTGTAGATAAGGAGGAGCCAGAGAATTTGCATTCAGTGGGTGAATTGGCGGTCAGGACAACTCAAAGGGCAGTTTCTCATTCCTAGTGACAATGTCTGAGGGGGAGAACAGAGGCCCAAGACAAATTAGAAGGACACGAAGAAAGGAGCTGAAGATAGGGGGAACAAACAGAAGTTTGTGTCCGTGGCCGACTGCGGCCTCCCTCATCTCATCAAAGCCCAGTGAACCATGAGTACAAGTTATTCCCAGAAGAGGTGAGAGAAAAAGCCGGGCCTATCTCTGCCATCTCACCTCTCTTCTGCCAGTCTGCTTGGTCTTATGGGGGACGGGTAGGTAGGTACCTGTTACCTGCAGACAGACTTTTTTTTTTGTCTAGAGATCCACTGATAAGCTTTCACTCTGGATATCCCATGGTACAGTGCTGCTGCATGTTGCCTTGTCGTGAGTAGTGAGTGTTTTTGTGATGATGTGTCTACACAGTAAATGAGGATTTTACTGTGCACTGTATGAATCCCAGGTTGATTAGCGAAGCGCCATTCCTACCGGGCATGATAACTATGAAGATAACTACAACTATCAAGGAATAGGGTTGAACCTGTGATGTCATGCCGTACTTTTTATTTCTGTTTTATCCAGGCCTGGAATCTCGTCATTTTAGGGGCAAGGCCATTTGGCCTTTAGGGTTGTCCATTTTTTAAGGGTACAAAGGCCAAATGCCAGGGCAGGAAGGCCATCAAATAAAACAAGATTGTAGTCCATTGAAATAATTGATTGAATTCAAGGGTTAAGGATGTACTATCTGCTGTGAAATAAATACATTGGTATTTACAATCTGATATATGCTCAGCCCTACACAAATCAAAGATACTGGATTGGTTTACAAATGGGGACTCAACAAGACACTGGTGTCTTCATGAAAAGAAAGACACTGGTGTCTACATGTTGGCAAGACAGAGAGAGGAGAAAGTGGTACAGTCAGCTGGGGTATTAAAGCCACTGTGGCCTCAGGGCATGCCATTTTTTGGAGGGGCACAAGGCCAAACTGAGGGGCAATGACGGCCATGGCCTTCATGGCCTCCCTGAAATTCCTGCCCTGGTTTTATCTATTCGTTTGGTCATTAAAGTCCACAGAATGAGAGGTCTGCTCTGCGGGAAACATCGCAAAAAAATATTATATTTATATTTATATATTTACTGTTCCATCGACTTCACTATACAGGAAAATACAAATATTAAAAAAAGAAACAAAACAAACTAATAGATAAAACAGAAGTAAAAGGTACGGCTTGACATCAGAGGTCATCTCACATTTTGGGTGACTGGGTCCCCGGTGAATATTCGGTGTGAACACTGCCATCCACTAACTTTTTAAAACGATACTTTAATTATAGTTAGGGAATGTACGTTAATTATCCACTAGGGGGGGCTGGTTGACAAGTTATAGCATTTAATTTTTTTTCCTTGGCCCCCCCCAAACGCTTCAAAAAAAATGTGTGACCCCCCCTGCGTGACTTGAGGAAAATGCATGCCCCCCCCTCCCTCCCAATAAACAATAGGCTTATGTTTTAAATTCACACCAACAGTAGCAGGCAATAACATGAATGCTGACCTATTAATATAGCACCCTATTTGACAATTGATTGATTAATTGAGGGTACAGAACAGTACAGTTAATTTATACAAGGTCAACTAAAAACGACCCAAAGAAAGCCTTTGGTCTTAAATTTGGGTCCCTTTGTACTCAACTCATACAGAAAGGGTCCATTTGGTTCCATAGGTGGCCTCTTGGGGTTACAACAACACCCCAAACAAAAGAAAGATTGAGCAACTGTGAACTATCTTCCATGATAATAAATCTAAATCATAGTTTAAATATGCTGTTTCTCCTACCTCCTTCCCAGCCGACAGCCTCCAAATCAGTGTAACCAAATGGACCCATCACCCAGCCTCGAGCTGGAGGGTCCATTTTGTGCCTTCTCTGGGTACAGAAACTCCCAAAGCAGTGGCTAGTTTCAGAGCCACCTGCTATTCTTGTTTAACATAGTGATAGTTCGCCTATGTTTTAACCAAAGCTGTATGAAATACTTGCCAGTAATGTAGTTGTTGGAAGGGCATGAATTGGTTATGATTCCCGTGGTCAGACTTAGTCATTTTTGTGCTGAATAAAAGTAGTTCCATTGAGTTGGCTGGCTCTAAATGTTATAATAAACTAATCCACAAAACTGCCATCATTATCATTGTTGACATATTTCTACTATAGAGCGAGTTTCGTTCAACTTTGACCACTCTGTCACATGGTACTATTTTCTTGTGTCGAGTAAGATCACTGCGCCCTATCACGGCGTGTGCTTGTTGTGCTGTGCTGCAGCACACGCCCCCATAACAAGTGGTTGCATGCAAAGTTGCAAACCAAACCAGCATGGAAATGATGGAATAGTCTAGCGCAGCTGCTCTATCTGACGTTGCTAACACAAGGGAGATATATTATCCAGAATATCCACGCCTTACTGGATAAAAGAAAAACCTCTTCCACCGTTTCCCCAAGGATAAGGACACCAGACAAGTTTGGCTTTTTGGAGCCTGTGGGTTTTCCTGTTCTTTTTAGCTCTGGTCCCGTAGCTAACGCTACGCTATGTCACTGGTGAGCACTTGCGCACAGAGCCGCGGCAGCCCAGCCTGCTCAGCCTCTCGTCTGTAGTAAAAATAAAATATATACTTTCACTACTCACCAAAACAAAGACGGTTCTAAGATGTTGAAAGCCTACTTTCCTTAGTGGCAACACTCGTAGCCCCCCACCTCACGTCTAAAATACACATTTGGTGCAGAAAAATAAATATTTCACTGGAAGTTTTAGCTACTCCACACCGCCCTCTACAGATATTGTCAATAGAAAAGTCCATTGACCAGATTTTGCCTTCCGGTGAAATATTTTCTTTTATGGCTAAAAGTAAATTTTTAGAGATGAGATTTAGACACAGATTGCCCCCACTACGGAGAGTGGGCTTTTTACTCTATGAAGATGTCTTCGTTTTGGTGAGAAGCGAAACTGTACTTTGTATTTTTACTACAGACGAGAGGGTGGGCAGCCTTTCCAACGGCGCAAGGGCTCATAGGTGACATAGCACTACGCACTACTTCAGTGCACTACGCTATGGACCAGAGCTACTGTGTTCTTACATTGACGATTGACGAGGGTAAAACAACGTAGGACTAATACATAACATATATTGTCTGTACCATTGGTTCTCAAAGTGGGATCCGGGGACCCCCAGGGCAGGGTCTTTGAGGGAATATAAGGGGGTCCCCAGCTAAAATTATAGTTAGGACCGAAGGGAGGCGAGATTTTGTTTTTCCCCCGGTGGTGCACTGCGCCCAATGAAGGCGCTTCTTGTGAGGACTACAGAAGCGGAATATACCAAGTCAAGTCACCATCAGGGGGAACTTGATAAAGATAGGGGAGTAAACACGTATGAAAAATAACAAAAGAAAACATTTTTTTAATACAAAATTCAACAAATTAAAGTTGCATGACCCCCCCTCCAGCCAAAATAAAAAAGTCATGGTCCCCCCTATTGCTCAGATAAATATTTGATATCCCCCCCCCGCTATGGACCATACCAACCTTAAGTATTAAACGAACAGTCCCTTATAGTGCTCAGTGTGAATTGGCCTTAACACCTTGACGTCCGAAATAGAATGGTGGTTGGTAGATTAGCCGTGACATTTCTATTATTGTATTGTGATCTGAGACATAATATTATGTTTATAAACATGACCCCGCAGCCCCTCCATCTTGAACAGCGCCGCTGTTTTTTCTTTTTTTTTTTTCCCCAGGCCAGTAACTCACCATGATTTTCTTGATTTCCGTTGGGATAGAATGGGGGTTTTGGCCGATCGTCGATGTCCCCGTGCGTTTCGCGTGCGCCATCCTTTCACGTAAATGTCCCCGCAAATAGTCCATGTGTGACTGAAGAACAGAACTGAAAAGTTTCGCTAGCATAGCCCCAAGCATGGCTGCTGTAGGAGCTCGAGTGTGCAGACAGCAAACGGATGGCTGGGAGTAGCCTTGGAGAAGGAGAGGCGCTGACGTCACCTCTGCTTCATGCACGGTCTGCATGAGCTATCAGTGCACGAGTGGTGACTAGGGAAGGTTAGACGATCGCCGATTTTCGGATCAAAAGCTTTTATTCCGGTTTTAAAGACAAAGTCCGGGAATGTACGACGTGGCTGAGAGTCCCTGGGGGGATGTGCGATATAGTACGGTTTTAACATTAAGGGGCTCCCCGTGGCTTAGAAGGTGTTAACACAGTGCTAAAATAAGTTGGTGTAGCAGTGCTAAAAGAGGAGAGCTATAATATATTTTAATTTTGACTAGCCAATAATACTTTGCGACTAGCCAATATTACAGGAGGACGTAGAATCCTCCCGCCCAATACTCCCCACAGACAGGTGCTGCCCCAACCTGTAGGAGTACATGCGATGACCAACATCACCCTCAACGCCCGACATCCCTCCCCCAAACACGGGCTAATTGTGTTAGCATAGACACCCGACTAAAACACCGCGGTGATAATTTTCTTTTTTTTTTTAAGTTGCGGTGTTAGGCTTTTCACCGCAGACTCTGATAGAGATGAAAGCCGGCTTTGGTGGGCACTGCAGGGACTTTACCACTGCGCCATATATATCAATATGACCGTTGGTGCTTTCAGAAAAAGTACATTTTGGGAAACTATTATCACACCAGTAAGACTCCCTAATCGGGAGATAAGCGACCGTAGGTCGCTTATCTCCACAAATAGGGCAAAAATTTGTTTTTCCAAAATCTTCCTGATCCATGTTGATGACATGAGTGTAGACATGCTGTGTAGTGATTTTCGTGATTTTAGGGCAAAATCTGTAGGAGCAGTGTCCAAAAATGTGTTTTTAAAAATCGGCCTGAAGGTGGCGCTATATGGGACAGATTCATGGTGACCAACATTCCAGACTATATCTAGTCTTGTATAACGATAATATCTATTTTCAGATGAGTTATTGTCTGGAACATTTTCAATATCAAGGTATTGATTTTAGATTTTATAAATATTACCCAGCCCTATAACTGAGGCAGTTTATCTCCAGACTGTGGAGTTGGCTGAACTGCCCAGAGACCCAACAAACAGATGGTCTTCTAGACATGCTTGATAAACCATTGCCGACTTTAGCCTTAAGGCCTTGAAATTACACCTTCATTCTCTATAGCCGGGGAGCCACAGGCCCAAAAGCTCAAAGAATAGGATGTTACCTGTGATGTCATGACATACTTTTAATTTTTGTTTTTTCTATTAATTTGGTCATCAAGGTCCACAGAATGAGAGGCCTGCTCTGCCGGAAATCCTGCGAAAAAAAGTTATGGCCATTTGTATATTCACTCCATCGACTTCAATATAAAGGAAAGAAACACACCAAAAAAAATATGCTTTAAGTAGCATGTGAGGGGTCAAACTAGGGATTCTTGATGATTCTGAATCCATTGCAAGCATTTGTTTTGCATGAAAAACATTCCTTGGGCTAGAAAACGGACCAAAATAACGGTGAAAAGTGATGACTCATCACTTTTCACAGGTTTGAGAGGCTGAAATCTAGCCCAGGGAATGTTTTTCATGCAAAACAAATGCTTGCAATGGATTCAGAATCATGAAGAACCCTTAGTTTGACCCCTCACATGCTACTTTTTTTGGTGTGTTTTTTTCCAGTATAGTGAAGTCAATGGGAAACTTTTTTTCGCAGGATTTCCGGCAGAGCAGGCCTCTCATTCTGTGTACCTTATTGACCAAATTAATAGGACAAACAAAAATTTGGAGTATGTCATGACATCACAGGTCCTCTCTCATTTTGGCCCAGTGGCTCCCCGGCTACTATGTCCATTCTCTCACTCTCTCTCTCTCGCACTCTCTCTCTCGCACTCTCTTGTTATCATGCTCAAATCTTTCTTCTACTCTCTGCCTGGTTTCTCTGCAGGTCTAAGCATATCTGACATTGAGATATTTATAGTAGTGCAAATTAGGACATCATCCCACTTACATTGGATTGAGTTAAGGATGGTGGGTAAAAACAGTGCACTGTGGCAGAGAGAAAGATTACCAGACTGCATCAGACTGTCCTCGGGCCATGACATTATCAACCGATAATAATCAATACAAGCCTCATGTCTGAGTGTTTCTCAACTTCTCTCCCTCGACCCTGTGTAGCCCTTTTGCCTGCTTTCGTGGTATTTGCTGTACATCTTTAGAGAAGGACTTGTAAGATTTGCATACAAGTTTCAGAAGAATTGTGGAGCTCAATGCCGAAAAACATGTCAGTCCATACATCGTCATCACAAAGTCTAATATTACTCTTACTTCTTCTTCTGACTTCCCTAAACAATAAACCGCAAACATCCAGTCCTTGTATTAAAGAGGTGGTGCCACAGTTTCGTACATTTTCTATTTGTATATGTCTATGGAGTTGACATTACTCCAATTGACCCCCAGGTGTGGTTATAGGGTGAAGATTTGTCTTCCCTGTGTATTTTTGGTTATTCCTGAAAGCTGAAAGACTGGGCCTCAAAAGGCCCAGTCGAAAAACACAGATTAAATTACATCATATAATCAACCCCTCCCTTTTACCATTCACCCAACACTGTGGGTGTGGCTAACTTCAGCTGGGTCACCACCCACCTGACAACCAGGCATACTCAATGAGCAGGTAGGTGTGGCCACATAAACTAATTTTAACACTTTCTGTACCCTTTTTTTGAAAAAAATCCTCCTCCTAGTATAATCATAACTAGAAGAAGTGCTCTTCCGAGCACAGGTCTCCACCAGGCCACGCGTCCTGGTGGTGCTATAATAGGCAAATGTAAAAATGGTGGCATGTGTTCTTCACCAATATTAGACCTTTCATGGCGCCACCATGAGGCTGATTTGAACATTTTGTAGTGTAATTTCTTCCTTGGCCTTTTGCGAATGTGCGTGCACAATTTCATTACAATTGCACGCTGTGTTTGATTTGAGGCATTTTGTTTGAAACAGATCAATCCTGCAAAGTTTGGAGGCCAATCTTAGCCAATCAGGATGGAATATTTAATATGGGACAGATCCATCTTGATCATATGACTGTAGAGATACTGTGTACTGATTTGTGTTAATTGTGGGTAAAATCTGAAGGAGTAATATCCAAAAATGTGTCTTACATAAGTCGGCCTCCTGGTGGCGCTATAAAAGGCTGATGTGAAAAATGCAAGGAAAGGGTTTTTCCTTGGCCTATAGGGAGTGCACTTACAAAGTTTGAAACTGATCGGTGGAGTTATAGGTAAAACCACAAATTGGCCTGTTATAGCGCTGTTATAGTGGCATTTTTTCCTCTGCCTAGTGGGAACGTGTGTGCGCGATTTCATGTTAACACATCTGGTGCCAACCCCGAGTTTCCCGAGTTTGTATTGATACCAACGCTGTGCCAACCCCGAGTTTCCCGAGTTTTAGCCGTTTTTGATTTATTTATTTTTTTCAAAATTCTTTTTTTCAAAAAAAATTTTTGGACCTCCAGAAATGTGTTAGGCATGATCGCGATCGCGAAATTGCATGTTTAACCCCCATACCAACCCATTCTTTCAAACATGGCAGCCATGTTTGTTTACATCTGAAGAAAACATAATGGCCCATAAATCATGAATGCCTGAACGGATTTCCAAGCGGATTTTTTTGTTTGAAAGCTGTGAACAGCATCTACACACGTGGTGCATCATCTAGGCATGGGCGTGCACTTTTTACACAATTGCACAATTACATGGAAGTCTATGGTAACCATGGCAACGCGAGACATTGAAGAGAAAAAATCATTGCAACATAAGTGTTAATTGCACTCTGCGTTTGTGATTTGAGGCATTTTGTCCAATCTCAGCCAATCAGGATGGAATATGGACAATCAGACATATCTGTGTCGATCATATGACTGTAGAGATAGAGATACTGTCTACCAATTTGAGTGATTTTTGGACAAAATCTGTAGGTGTACTGGCCAAAGGGTAGTTTTGCACAAATTGGCCTCCCGGTGAACAGGCCCATGTGAAAAATGTGGGGTAGAGGTTCTGAATTGGCATCCAGGGAGTGTGTGTGCTCATTTTGGCAGCGACCGGGCCAACGGTGCCGGAGATTAGCTGGTTACAAACTTGGAGGACGGACGCACGCACGGACGGACAGGGGCAAAAACATACTCTCCCCCTGCCTTCGGGTGGTGGAGACAATAACTGATCGTCATGTTTTAGGGGGGGAAACAATCATGGCACTGCATCTTTAAAAAATCACAACCAGTGTGAATGAGCGGTGCCTTTATATACATGCTCAAAACATCCCACAAAGCTGGGCCAATGAAAAGCTGGACGGACCACATACACACAAGCCAGATGTAGGAGAGGTTAGCGCCGCTAAAAAATAGGACCTTTTGTGTGGGTTGAGCAAGGAGGATCACATTTCAATTTTGTTGTTGTTTTGTTATGTGGACAATTTTGGACCACACATAACGGTACACTATTGCCATGCCCTCTCCCATTTCTTTGTTTGCGATGTGAAATCAGTCCCTTTCACCTGTCTGTCTGAGAAGTTCAAGTTCAAACAGAGAATTGTAGATTGTTGTTTTTCCCCTCTCTTTCCTTGAATGACATGAAAGGCTGGGCAGCTGAAAGGGCAGACCGATAAAGCGAGTTGGGGAGGAGGGGTTAGTCTGAGAGAGTGTCCTCCTCCTCCTCGCATGCGTTCTCACTCACTCACCGTCTCCCCCCCTCCCTTATTCTGTCACTCTCTGTCTCTTTCCCTTCCTCCCACACTCGCCTTTCATCCTCGACCTACTTTCTCGCGGTGGTGGTGGGTGTTGCTCTGCGGTGCGGGGCCCTCGCAGTACCAAGCAACATAGAGCAAAAAAAAAAGGGGGACAGATTCTCCACGCTGCATGGATCACTCTGGAGAATTGCATCCCTTTCTCTCATGATCCACTCTCTCTCACCACTCCACCCCCCTCCCACACACAAGTTTGTTTTGTGCTTTTTTTGGAGGCCCCCCATCGTCTCAGATCAACCCATTGTGTGCTGCTGCTCTACATATTTTCCCCCTTTTAACCCTGTACACACACACACACACACACACACACACACACACACACACACACACACACACACACACACACACACACACACACACACACACACACACACACACGAGCACATACATGGAGATCTGCACACAAAAACAAGCATGCACTCACAGTTTGCACAAAAGAGCTTCATTTTCCCCCTTTTAACCCTGTACACACACACACTAACCCTAACCCTAACCCTAACCCAGTTTGCACAAAAGAGCTTTACTTTACTACCACGAAGTATGAACAATTTATTACAAAGTGTACATACATTATATTATTAGACCTTAGTATTTAAATACGTGAACTATTTGGACATGCGTAGAAGTAAGAACACTAGATAAGAGGGAAATGCAGTGAAGTAATCTAACGCTTTCATCTTTCTCCTGTTTTTGCTGTCCAGCCAGAGGAGAACAGAGCGATTCAGTGTCAGATAAACTCCCTCAGTAACTTATTTATCTTCCCTCTTGTTGTTCACACCCCAGTGTATGGCCGCTTGACTCTCTCACTCATCCATTCTCTCTTACTCTTTTTCTCTCCCGCTCTCCTCACACACTCTCTCTCCCATTCTTCCCCGTGAAAGTGCCGCTTGTCTCCTAGTGGGTCAAATGGAGTGATATGTCTTGGGGCAGTCCAGGGGGGCTGTGTGACACCAGCAGCTCTTTCCCTGGCTAATTGTTGTCTCTCTCGTTCACATTGTCCTCAGTTGAACTTGAACCCATGCTCCTTAGTGTCAGCAGTGTATCACTATCAGTTGGGTATTTTTAATCTGAACCAGAACCTATTGACCCCTCTCTCTCTTACTCTTGCACGCACGCACGCACACACACACACACACACACACACACACACACACACACACTACAAATCTCATATTTTCACGGGTGGATATAGTCATCTAATATAATATAGTCATGTTGCTGCTAATAATGCCAGTAAAACATACATTTTTAATTCACCGGCCAACGCTTGGCCTCAAACAGGAAGCAGGGTATCTTATAAGGAGGTAGTTGGATGATCTCTGTGACCACCGGTGCTTGTTCTCACCCTGCTCCTTCCTCCCCTTCATTCCTCAGTCTCCATGGTGATGGGAATCCCCACGGTGAAGCGGAAGGTGAAGTCATATCTGTCTGAGACGCTGCGCTCGCTCATCGACAAGCTGTCCCCTGAGGAGAAACTTGACTGTGTTATTATCATTTTTGTAGGAGAGGTGGGTTGATGCATTCACATGCAATACATGTCAAATCTGTTATATCTTCGGGGACATGGTACTGGCACAGTCGGTAGCGCTGTCGCCTCACAGCTAGAAGGTCCTGGGTTTGATTCCCGCCGGGGACGCTGTGGGCGCTGGGGGCGTGTTCTCTCCTCCGCGTCATCAGTGCCCACACCCTAGGTGGGGTTGGCGAGTTTTGCATGTTCTCCCCGTGTCTCCTATGGTAGATACCCTCACAAAAACATGCTGTAATCCTGGTCTCTATAATGCCTCCCCCTGGCCAGCCGGGGCACCTGATGGAGGGGAAAGGAACTGGTTAGAATAACGTGTTCCTTCCACGCGCTACGTCCAACCGGGGAAGCTCCCTGCTGTCAGGTGATAAGAAGCGGCCTGCTCACTCCTCATGCACTGAAGGAAGCATGAGCTCAGTTCGGGGCCCTCCCCAGGTTGGCAGAGGGAAAGCAGAGCCCAGGATTACAGCTTAGGCAATTTGGCACTGGGTGAAAAAGGGGTTACAAAATCGTGAGATAAAAATGATAGATAAAAAAACACTGTTGTATCTTCGCAAACAAATGTATCATCATACTAATAGCTCTGTGTGTGTGTGTGTGTGTGTGTGTGTGTGTGTGTGTGTGTGTGTGTGTGTGTGTGTGTGTGTGTGTGCGTGTGCGCGTGTGCGCGCGTGCGTCTGTGCTCTTATCTCTGCAGACTGACGTAGAATATGTTCACAGTGTGGTGGCCGGTCTAGAGAAAGAGTGAGTCACTTCCTGGCAGTCTGACACACAAAACACACAAACAAATGAAACAAAAACTATTTCCTATCCTTTTTATAACGTGACCGATTCCTGTCTCTGCCCCTCCGGCTTACAGAGTCGAAACAAAAGAGCCCAAATGTCACCTTTTGGGTTCCAGAGCGATGTGCATGTACTGTGTTCCTCCGTTGATGTCACCTCCATCCTTTCTCCCACCTACCCACCCTTTCTTCTCCAGGTTCTCTATAGAGTTGAGCTCCGGTCTGCTGGAGGTGATCTCTCCACCGGCCACCTACTACCCTGACCTCACCAACCTCAAAGAGACGTTTGGAGACACCAGAGAGAGAGTCAGGTGAGAAGTTACACGGGGCCGGACACAATCCAGGTTGTCTGGCACCTCTTTATGTACTGGAGCTGAGCCATGGACAGGAGAGCCACCAGGGATAGGAAGTCATTATTGAAAAAGAAGTGTGTGTGTGCGTGCGTGGTGTGTGTGTGTGTGTGTGTGTGTGTGTGTGTGTGTGTGTGTGTGTGTGTGTGTGTGTGTGTGTGTGTGTGTGTGTGTGTGTGTGTGTGTGTGTGTGTGTGTGTGTGTGTGTGTGTGTGTGTGTGTGTGTGGTGTGGAGGGGGGGCAGATGAGATGGAGGAGGGCTAAGTAAAGGCGGTTGCAAAACAGAGGAAGCATGAGTCAGGAGGGAAGAGGGAGGTAGTGATGGAGAGAGAGCTTAGGCCGCCTGAGTGCTTAGTATTCCACAGGCGTTTAACAAAGTCAGCTCAAGGGCATCCACATTACCTCTTGCTCTCTCCCTCCCTCCCTCTCACCCTCCCCCCCTCTCTTCCTCCCTTCCTTCCTCCCTCTCTCTCTCTCTCTCTCTCTCTCTCTCTCTCTCTCTCTCTCTCTCTGTATTGTATTGCTCTCCATGTCTTTCTGACTCTTTATCTCTCTGCCTATCTCTCTCTGTAGCTCTCTCGGCCTTTCTCCTCTGTGGTTATCTTCTGTTTAGCATCGGCCAACAACCGGCCTCATTAGAAATCTGTTTATCCTGCAGTTTGTGTCGGCCACTGATAATGGTATCAGGGCCCAGAAGCCTGCATGCAGTGTGTTTCTGTGTGGGTGTGTGCATGAGAGAACTGGCACTGCTGAGGATAAACAGTTATTACATTGTGTTCAAGCATTATTTGTATTATTATTTTTTTCCTTTCATGTAATATAAAAACAAATCCAACCATCCAAATACAAAATGAATAGTGTGTGTGTGTGTGTGTGTGTGTGTGTGTGTGTGTGTGTGTGTGTGTGTGTGTGTGTGTGTGTGTGTGTGTGTGTGTGTGTGTGTGTGTGTGTGTGTGTGTGTGTGTGTGTGTGTGTGTGTGTGTGTGTGTGTGTGTGTGCGTGCGCGTGCATGTGTGCCCATTCACTCACTTAATGATAATTACATTCTCACACTACTGAAACTGCAGCACCACCCAACCACCTGGCTCTGTGTGTGTTTGTGCACAGGTCGGGCACACACACACACACACACACACACACACACACTCACACACACAATTGTGCATAGCACTTGTCTGAATGTTTCATGCTGTGTCAGAAAGACTAGGTGACTAGGATGTGTGTGTGTGTGTGTGTGTGTGTGTGTGTGTGTGTGCGTGTGTGTGTGTGTGCGTGCGTGCGCGCTATGCCAGGTTTCACACCTGCCCCCTGTTAGCACCACACACACCTGTGCCCCTCTACCATTAGCCATGAGTCCCACTGCAGTGGGAACTGATTATTGAGATGGAATGTAGGTTTTAATGTAGTGATATGCTTTCACAGAATATTTACAACATGTTATTTGTTATCATTAATTATTAGTAATGCCTGTATAATAACTAAAGTGGGTAATTGCAAATAATCAAACACTACATCGCATTACTGTATTATTTTAAAAGCAGGAAAAGAGAGATATTACAATGTCAAAAATACCAGACGATATCTACAGTAGTCTCGATCATATCGATATTATATTGGTCTATTGCCCAACCTTAGTGTGATCTCTGCTTCATTTAGATGGCGGACCAAACAGAACCTGGACTATTCCTTCCTCATGATGTATGCAGTCAGCAAAGGAGTATATTACGTCCAGGTAGGTCCCTGGAAAATTGGAATACATTATAGAATGTTTTCCCATTGCAATCTTTGCAGGTCTGGGGGACAGAGTGCGCATCATGACAGCTTGTTACCACTGGTGCACACTGTCCGTACCAATTTAGAGTTCTGCTCAGTACTTCAAGAGATAATTTCTAAATTGCCCATTGTACTGTACTGTACATATGTTGGTGGTGTTGCAAAGTCTTCCATTAGAGCTGGGGAGTTGTGACTACTTCTCAGAGCATAGCCAATTTCACTCACTCTCAGGCTAATCCTCTTAAGCCTCAACAGTGCTCATCTGTCTTTTTGGCTCATCTCAGCTCTCAATTTGCCTCTGTTTATACGGCTTACCAGTTATAGAGTTTAAAAGCCAAACTATAAGGAACACTAGTCTGTATATTGGTCCAGTTATGGGTACCATCCTTCTCTGTAGTCTTATGTGTCCCCACAACTCCCCAGACTCCCCACCCCCGAAATTCTACTTATCCCTAGACCCATTGATTTGATGCATTTGCTTCATACTCTTCATATACAGTTGGAGGATGATATTGTGGCCAAGCCCAACTACTTTGCGACTATGAAGAACTTTGCCCTGCAGCTGTCCTCTGAGGACTGGATGATCTTGGAGTTCTCTCAGCTGGGCTTCATTGGTACGTCATCAGCTCCAGATTTACCTACTTTTGATAAAAATGTTTTGTTGGTCCTGCAGAAACAAACGTTGCTCTATAATACAGTATGTTGCAATCGACAGCAGTCATTCTCGGGGGAGGCGGGGGGGTATATTTTCGTTATCTTGCGTACGAGGCAAAGCAAATCAAATCTGTTTGAATATTTCAAGAATGTGTTGATTTCGACTAAAATATCCACCAGTCTTTCTATCCACACAAGCCTTCTGCTGGATACTCCTATTGAATCCTATTTCACTTACAGTATTTACAGCAGAGTAGCTTGAGTTGTACATGCTTTCCATGGTTTTGATAAGCTTTCGACTAATTATTCAGTGATTAACCATTTACTGCCCAGTTTACTGCCATGATTTTCTTACCTTTTAACTCATTGACTGCCTAAGCCCGAGTTTCCCGATGTCTTTGTGTGCCAGGCCCGAGTTTCCCGAGCTATTAATCAATTCGATTTGATTAAAAACAATCCAAAATTAGATCGGCGATCCGCAGAGTGCCCCAAAGATAGTGCTTTAGGTTTGGGACCGGAAGCGGAAACTAATATACATTTTTGGGGGCGGAACAACACGTTTTTCTGTGGCCACTTTCTTCCGCGTTAACTTTCTTGTTACACAACACTGCTGCTATCGCAGCAACACTAGCATGGATTAAGATGAGGTCTTTTGTAATCGCGAAAGGACCATCGTGCACCATCGTGCATGATGGACACGCATGCGCCCACGTTAATGAGCTCCAGTGCAGGATCAATGAACCTGCTCCAAACCCTCCTTTTTATTCCCCCTTGTGGTCCTATAGGAAAGATGTTTCAAGCTCCGGACCTCAACCTCATAGTCGAGTTCATCTTCATGTTCTATAAGGAGAAGCCGATTGACTGGTTGCTGGACCACATTCTTTGGGTGAAAGTCTGCAATCCCGAGAAAGATGCCGTACGTATGCATATTCTTTGAGTCCCAGGGGTTGGTGTTTATTTGGTTCTCTTGATGTATTGCATCATTCTACTGTTCCCTTCATTATACAGAAGCACTGTGAGCGTCAGAAGTCCAGCTTACGCGTGCGTTTCAGGCCCTCGCTGTTTCAGCACGTGGGACTCCATTCCTCTCTCGCTGGAAAGATCCAAAAGCTCACTGTGAGTCTCACCCAGTCGACTGTGTCCGTTATTGTATGCTTTAACTATAGAAAAATAGCAGATATACAAGCTCACGCTGCAAGCTTGTAGATCTGCTATTTTTGAGAAATCGTATTTTATTTTAATTTTTTTGCAAATCTTTTAATAACTGTAACTCAAATATTTGCTTCTGGGGTATCTCCGATGCATAATATTTCGAGATAGGAGTCGGCCGGCCAAATACATACAATTCTAGGGGTCCTTGACATCAAAACGTTTGAGAACCACTGACATAGAAACATGCGTTTTTCAAAAACCTTAGAAGGATTTAGAAAACATTTATAGAATCGGGTCAAAAAATATTCAAAGAGCTCGCAGTGCGGCACTCAGTGAGCTTGTATATCTGCTATTTTTTAATAGTTTAAGCATAAAATAATGCGTTCCAAGCCTTAAAGGGGTTTCTAACCTCCTTTGAACCTGCTTGTTTCAACGTTTTGAGTCACATTTGAGCGGGCTTATTTCATTTGGGTTTTGTCGCTTTGGACATTGACTTCCTTTTATCCTTTGTTCAGGACAAAGACTTCCTGAAACCGCTGCTCCACAAGATCCATGTCAACCCGCCGGCTGAAGTGTCCACCTCAATGAAGGTATTGCCTCAGGAAATACAGCACATACTTTATGGAAGCAGCTTCAGGTTTTTTTGCGTTTGATTGATTCATTGAATACTTTATTAACAATTTGCAAAAAGTACAGATGTACAGTTATACAATAATGCCAAAAGGATAACACAAAATGTCCTGAGGGCTTGTTTCCATTGTGGTCCTGTGTATTCAATTCATCAATACATACAAAGAGGGTAAAGGCCTGTCCATATTCTCTCCGACCACCAAACCTTTCGTCAGAAAGGTCCGACTTTCCGACGTGCAGCTTTCCGAACTCAACCACACTAACAGAATCCCTTTTATGACCATATATGGAGATCCCTGATGTCATCAATATTAAGCCCATATTTAACAGGATTTCATATGGGAATGCCCATGGAGCCCATATCTGGTGGCTGGTTCTACAGACAGGGATCTCCATGTATGGGCATAAAAGGGATTGTATGTATGTCAGATGTCATAGACGTCATAGGACTTTCACATAACGAATAACTGGGTAAGCATGTTTGGGGTCTCACAGCATATCTCCATATACAGCACATGGCTCTCCATATATGGGTAACTGGTCCGATATACATCGCTGGCCAGATGGCCAAGCCTTAGGCGTCTTACTAGTAATAATCAAGTTTATTAATCAGCCATAAGAAGAAATGAAACAAAAGTGGGATAAACTAAAAAGATGCAATTCTGGGAAATTGCAGCCGTGTCACGAGGAATCTGCTGGGTAAAGTATTGCGTCTTACCATTTGTCCCTTTCATGCCCATATATGGATATCTCTGTATCTGTCAGTCCTTGTACTTTTTGAGCGGTGCTAACCACTCCGTGCTTGTCACTTTTTTGCCCAACGGCACATCTGTATGGAGATCCCTGATGTCATCAATATTAAGCCCATAGCTTGGAAAACTGTGCCAGTCCCATGTGGTCGATGACGTCGGACATCTATGATGCCAGTCATCTCCATATTTGGGAAAAGTTACATTTTTGTGTTTTCCCATTCAAGTCAATGGAGAAAATTAATTCACGAATAAATTAATATAAAGCAAACAGCAAAATGCAAGCAGACGAGTCCTGATGAAGCCGATCCATTTGACATATGGCCCAAGTTTTTGCCACCAAAACTGTGGGAGGAGTAGCACGGCAAAATAAAGATTATCCGGAAAGATGGATGGAAAGAATAAAGTCGGACAAGTACTATAGTCTGGTTGCCCTGTTATAATATACTGTAATCCGTGATAATTGATAATAGACAAGTAAAAAAATGATGTTTACCATTGCAGGTGTACCAAGGCCACACGCTGGAGAAGACTTACCTAGGTGAAGATTTCTTCTGGGCCATCACTCCTACAGCAACTGACTACGTTCTCTTAAAATTTGACAGACCTGTTAGCATAGAGAGGTGAGTGTGTAGGAAGCAGTATGTTGGTATGCTCATTGCGAATGTGCACTCACGCATATTATTTGTGTAATATGAGAATGGGAGGCCTCACCAAACAAATGTTAATGCATGCGCAGTCGTGCACGCACGCACACACACACAAGCTGCACAGTCCTCTCTTCTCTCCATCGTTCTCTCCTCTCGCTGATTCAGGGTCAGCTTCAGCGTGCGTGTCTCTGGGGATCAGGGTGGGCTAATGAGAGAGTTCTAAAATAGGCCCTCTCAGAGCAGCCTCCTACTCGCTGCAGTGTCAGAAGGAAGACAGCGAAGATATAAAAAAAGGGGAGCTCATAGCAGAGGATTCATGAAAAGCTGGCTGTATATATAAGCGAGGTGCAGCATAAGAGGAGACACTGTTAACCATTTTTATCTGGCATCCCTATTTTAGGTACGTCATTTTAAGCAAAAGATTTAAATATTTGATTCAAGTAAATTTACCCCCATTGATTCCGGATGGGGACCCGTTTCGAAACGGGTCCCCATCCGGAGCGAATGGGGGTAAATGTATTGTTATCAAATTTTTGTCTTAGGAATGCGACAAAAAACAAAAAATATTATTGAACTCTAGTCTCCATGGCATGAGTAATCAATAGAAAAAAAAACATTTTGGGGGTGAACTACTCCTTTAAGTGGTTAGCATTAGGTCAAATGGAGAAGTGCTTTGGAAAGTTGCTCATGAACAAGAGCAGTTAATAAAAGACAGACGCTGAGAGTCTTCTAACTCTTTTGGGTTCACTCATTCTGTCGCTTAGGAATTCACTATCTGCTAGCTGCTCCAGTTTCTGACCTCAAGTGTTTGTGTATGGCCTCAAATACCACTGGCAGAGTCATACAATGTAGATACAGATTAGAGACAATATCTCATCAGCCGTTAAGGGCCATTTATAGTTACGTATGGTTGATTTTGTGTACGTTTTTGGGTGAGACAGTACGTACGGTACATACATCGACATGCATAGTTCCTCTATGCGTTATTTACGTGCCGACCAGCTCTCCGCTCCAATTCTGCTCCTGTTGGGGCCGCGCGCTACATGGAGGGGGTCTTCTGCACAGCACACACGTGTAAACCATAGCATTTTTAGCCAAAATATGTAAAACCACAGAATTTCTTGACCCGACGACCGACGTGATGTTTTGTAACAATCTCTGGACTGGTTCTATAGCTGCTGTCTGTCGGCAACATTATCGCGGTAAATGCAACTCCGCGAGGGTACAGATTTAACCACCCGGACTGAGTAATAATAACAATACACAGTGCACTGCACCCATCTCGCTTTTGGAGGAGAGGCGGTGTGAGTGTGTGCGCGCGTGTTTGTGTGTATGTATTCTCATGCCAATACAGCCGTTTGAGCCTGTGAGGAGTGAGACGTCTTCTTCACCAGTGGTTGCAATGACGTTCCTTTTTTACAGTTTCTTGCTAAATTATATTTCTTGTTGGGACACATAGTTTCAGAACCGCTGTTATAAGTAATTGTCCTCACTACTGCCACGGTTGACAAAAGTTCGCTACGGGTAGTTCAAGCGTACATACGTTTTTATCGGTTTTAATCAGTCGGGTTGAGTGTTGTCCGTAAGGTTACGGAGACAGACAATTACGTCCGGACCTACGTAGCAACCGGATTAAATCACTCTCCCCCTCCGTTTCTTGTGTATTCCTGCGGTCCTTATGTATTACTATGCATGGTACTTTAGCAAACCAATCTTTCTTATTTTCTTCCTGGCTTTCTTTTGGGGCTATTTCTTTTCTATTACCCTGTTTTTCTTTTCTTATATGTGTCTCTTTCCATAAGCAAAAGAATGAACATATAATTTGACAATGCTAACAGATCGTTAAAGTTGGTCAACTGCACTCCCATTTGTCTATACTGCATGTGGTCTTTTACATGCAGGCCAAAGAGTGACGATACATATTCATGTGATTTCCACTGGACGTGAATATGAGGTTGAGTTGTGTAATGTGCTTGGCAGGTTCCTGTTCCGCAGTGGGAACCAAGAGCACCCAGGGGACAGGATAGAGAACACCACTGTGGAAATTCTTCCCTTCTCGGTGAGGAAACCCAACTAAGTGAATTCAGTGCCCTAGGGCCGGGGTGCACCAAACGTTGTGTCTGATTGGACAAGTTTAGACCCCCGCCCCCTTCCCATCTCTCATATTGACTGACTATTGACAAGATCGAGAGCATGACTTACTGTAGTCCTTGCAGTGCCAGAGGCAAGGCATTCTTGTACACATGCCATGCTCCATTATACAGTATTCACAGCTGTTTGTCTCTATCTTTGTGCATTCTTTTTAGGAGGCTGGGCTGCAGACCAAAGAGAAATACAAGCGAACTGAGGACCGATTTTACAGAATCGGTGGGTAAACCCAACACAATCTTTAGATCATTCATGATTATATTCACACAGCTTGAGATCCCATAAAATGCTCACACACTCTAAATCGGTAGATCAGATTTCACACTCGTATTAGTTCTGCCTCTCATGTTGAAATGTGGTGTACAAAACAGCTTGTCTTCTGTTTCCATTGCAACCTTTCCTCATGTTGTTTTGTTTTTTTCCACCTCATTTTTGTGTTTTTGTCTTGTCTTTTCTCGCTGCTTCATTTTTAGATTATTTTATTTAATATTGGGACAGATCATTTTTGTGACCTTGACAGACACTCGGTGTCCTATTGTGTGTATGCGTGTGCACAGGTCAGTTTGAGAAGGGTGTGGCAGAAGGGGCAGTAGATCCCGCCTTCAATCCTGTGGTTGCGCTGCGGCTCTCCGTCCTCAAAGACTCGGCTGTGTGGGCCATCCTCAGCGAGGTAAGCCAATCACGCGCTGCACCAGGAACCTGGTCTCCAGTCATGCTGACCACCAATGTGGTCCTAGTCACATGTTACAGTACGTCCTTGTTACATCCAGTAATGCAGGTGTGTGCTCTGCTTCCTCCCTTTAGATCCACATAAAGAGGATAGCGGGATAACCAGCTGTGGGGGGTCCACATCAATCATGGCACCCTAGGGGACTTAAAATCTCCTAGAATGCTAACGCAGGCCTTCTGGTGCCTAGCAACCAGAAGTGACATCATTACAGCCCACCAGAGTATTTTTTTTTCTCTCTCATCCCCGGCTATGGTGTTTCTGTCCATCCAACTGTACCCTCTTATTTCGTTTTTCCTATCGTTCTCCTTTTCCTGCTGCTCCCATTTGTGCTTCCAATTCATTTGTGTGAATGTGACTACTACTGTACAGAGAACAACAGCAAGGTGTCATGAAGAAATAGGTTCCCAATCTGGCTGTGTGTGTTGCTCAGTGGCTTTGGACACAATCAAGAGACACTTGGATGAATGGGGACAATTTATCACATGTGAGGAGAGCCAGGCCACGCTGCCCTGACTGCTGCTCTATGCTGCCACCTCTGGGAAAGCTTTGGCGTTGCACGTGTGCCACTGCAAAGCTCCTTGATGATGGAGAAAGTTGTCATCACTAATGGCCAGTTGCTTTCTGTTCTTTACATTGCTGTACGAGCGTTGGCTAAACAGCAGTGACAACTTTGACAAACAAAATGATGCTGTTCATTCCCATGGCACACTTGTCCATGAAGAGTATAATATCCCTGATGTCTTGAAGACCAGATGTAGAATTAGCCTACAGTACAACACAAAATAGATCCCAGGTTTCTGTGTAATGATCCTACCCTATTAAGAAACTTACAAATACAAGAAAACCACATCTATCTCACTTCCTGTCTGACAGGGTGTTGTGCTTATGACCTCAATGTCCATTTATAGTAAACCAATCAGACATTGCCTTGAGCATCATTCACCTGAAGGGATATATTGTTATATTGATATATTATTACAACTATGACGATCTATGAAGGTGATTTAATTTATTTGAGATACATTTTTAATTTGTACAAGAGGTAAGAAAAATATATTTTTTATTCTATGGAGAGATGTTTATGCTAGTGAAGTGTCTGTTTTTTTTGTATGTAGCTGTTTTTCCTCCCCAAAAAAACTGCCTTTATCCTGTCTTTGTTTTTTCTCCATTTCATTTTTCACTTTACAGCTACTTGGCCACTGTGTTGTCTGGTGGTTCAAATAGCTCAGTTCTAACTGCTGTACCAGTTTTCTGTCCCCCTGCCCCCCTGTCCCCCAGCCAAACATGGTAACTAAGAATGCATTGTCATACACAAAAGCTAAATGGTCGCAGTTGCAACTTAAGTTGATCAGTCCGTTTTGGAAATTTGTAAAATGAAATATGTGCCTTACATCCAGGTCCTTTGGAATTGCCTTGGGCAGCATTGTTTGCAATCATTTCCCTCCCTCTTTTGCCTTCACACCCACACCCACGGCCTGAGTGCAATGATGATCACTGGTAATACTCATTCTGATTATGTCTGGTGGGGACAGAAACTAGCTGTGTGTCATTCTGATGTAGAACACTCGACACCAAGAGGTGTTTTAGTTTAACCTTCTGTCAGGACACAGGAGGGTTATTGTATGTATAACATTACCTACTGAAACCGCATGGTTTGCACTGATTGTTTTTTCTTCTTGTGTCTTTTTTTTTGTATCTTCTCATGCACATTATGCTAGTTTTATTTTACATTGGTGGTCCAGTCAACGTTGTGGTTATGATTGGACTCATTTTGACTACTTTACTTTGTTGTGCCAACATGTGCCATTTCATTGTAGACTTGTAGTCTGTAGGTTGACATATTTTACCGGGAAAGTCCTGGGGCAGCCTCAATGAGTGTAAATATATGAAAAAGCAATGAACATTGTCCAGTTGTTTCTTTCTCATGCCTCACGCCATAATTTTATCAAACTGTTTTATGTGAATACATGTTTGTTATACAGCCATGTTTGGAGAAGAACTTTTTTGTTTTGTTTTGTGAATTAGTTCATATGTTGGTGGTTTGTGCAGGGGTCTAGAAGAGGAAGTGCCTTGAGGGTCAACATTTATCAGAGGGGTTGATTAGAAATGTGCAAAATGTATCAAGCAAGTTCTCATCATTTGTGCTAGTTTATAAACATTTATATTTTATATCCAATTCTGATTTGCTCGAAAGCTGGCCCCTCTACCCCCTGATCAAATCATCAATGCTTCAGTTGTATTAATTAATGTGAAGTGGCTCCCTCTCTTAATCCTCTCAGCTTTGACTAGTTTTGACTAGTTTTGTCTGTTGGCATCACTGCTTACTAGAGAAGAAGAGATGAAACCACTAATGTTATGGGTGGACTTGGTTGTTTTGAAAGGGGAATAAGCTTTCTGTACAAAAAAGTAGTTTGCACCTTGTCCTGCTTTCTTGCAGAGACAGTGAAGGACTAGGAGAATGTTTGTAAAAAGCAATATAAATGGATGTGTAGTGGGCTCCCTGAGACCCTAGCCCCTTTCGTTCCTGTATTTATCTTTTTTATATTTTGAAGTCGGTAAATACAGTCACTTGCTCGTCCGTTGGGTCTCTGATACGCAACGCTACCACTGTCTGGTCTCGGACGAATACAGTGTCGCTCAGATGTTGAGATTCTTTAAAGATACCCAGAACTGCACTAGGAGACCGCGGAAACGTGTGTGAATCGGCGCTGTATTCATCCGAGATCAGACAGTGGTAGCGTTGCGTATCAGAGAGACCCAACGGACGAGTAAGGGACTGTATTTACCGACTTCAAAATATAAAAAAGGTAAATACAGGAACGAAAGGGGCTACCTGAGACCCATAAGTGTGGAATCTGTGGATAAAAGATTGGAGACAAAAACACCCTTGCCTTACAACCCTCAGTCCCTCACGCCCATAAATTCATGTGCCTTCATCACGTACATGTGTATGTCTGCCGTTCTGATTTTTGACATGTTTTCATGGACACCTTTGAAATAAATTAAGTTGATAAAATCATGCCCAATTTATGTTATGTCTTGTTCCTATCACTAGATCGCTTCACCACCACTTCATCAGATAATTTAATAAATTGATTGTGAAATACAAAGGAGGAAAATACTGTGGTATTTTGCTATGGGTTTTAGGGCGTGTTCACACCAGGGTCCTTTGGTCCACTTAAAAAGGACCATGGTCCTCTTTCTCCTTAGGTCCGGCTTGTGGACCATAGTCCGGACCAAACAACTTATCTATAGCTATCTTCTAGCTGTGAACATAATTATACCTATGAATATGAATTAATTATTAATGTTTTTTTTTTTTTATATGGTTAGGTTTAAGTAATATAACTGACAGTTTAATAAAACTGACTTGCATTTTGCATTCACTTGTCCACAAAAAAAACTAAAGAAAACTGTAAAAGATTCACTAATGGTGAAAGAAAAAAACGAAAAGCACAAATATGTTTGCCGACTTTAAAGGGATATTCCACTTTCAACAGGGAGCAGTGGAAGGGCCTCTCTCCACATACACATTACACACCCATTGTAACTTCAAACTCCATTTTAACCATGATAGATTCATTAAAAACACCCATTATTTTTTTCTGGTGACTCATACTGCCCTCCTAATACGTGAGCAGGCCGTGTTTTTTCGACAACTTTTTTCATTTATTTTTTATAATTATTTGGGAAAATGGAAAAAATGAAATACAAAAGAATAATTATTAAAAATAAATGAAAAAAGTTATCGAAAAAACACAGCCTGCTCACATATTAGGAGGGTAGTATGAGTCACCAGAAAAAATAATGGGTGTTTTTAATTAATCTATCATGGTTAAAATTAAGTTTGAAGTTACAATTGGTGTGTGTGGGGAGAGGCCCTGGGCCTGGAGGGCCTGGTAACATTTACATCAAATATCTAAATATTCAATCAAGCTAATTAAAAACTGTTCAGGGTATTCATAAAAGCCTGATAGGATGATAAAATTACCAAAAGTTTTTTTGAAAGTGAAATATCCCTTTAATAAGCTAATAAGTAGCCTACATAGGCCTAATTATCAGACTTAATTTTATCCTTCAATTTCCTATGCCCCAAAATGACTAGTAGCAACATATTAGTTAGTCGAATGTTTAACCCATTCAGGCCGGGAACACATTTTGCTGTTTGGGAGGGGCTTACAGTACATGTACACAGTATGTAGCAACATATTTGTTTTGTAGGCTCATTTCTGATTTAGCCCTATTCTATAGGTTAGGCCTAAATGGGGATGTTCTATTCATGCATACTTTACTTTATTTAAAAACAATGGGGGGAAAGCATAGAGTTATAATAGTGCTGGAAATTAAGTCAATTTTTTGGAAGAATCGTTCGGTTTGTGATACAACAAGCACCAAATTTTGCTCTGGACCAACTTTTCCCAAAAAGCACGTTAGCCACTCTTTTTCTTTTTTAAAGGGTTGGGGTCCCATTGACATTCTATATAGGCTACAGTCAAATAATAACAAAAACATAAATCTGTTTTAAGTAGCATGTGAGGGGTCAAACTAGGGGTTCTTCATGATCCTGAATCCAATGCAAGCATTTGTTTTGCACAAAAAACATTCCTTGGGCTAAAAACGGCCCCCACACTACTGTGAAAAGTGATGACTCATCACTAAACCATAGTTTCGTGGGGCCTTTTTTAGCCCAAGGAATGTTTTTTGTGCAAAACAAATGCATTGGATTCAGGATCATGAAAAACCCCTAGTTTGACCCCTCACATGCTACTTAAAACAGATTATTTTTCTTTGTATTATTTTACTGTAAAATTAAAGTCAATGGGACCCCAACCCTTTTTAAATAAATTGAGTGGCTAACGTGCTTTTTGGGAAAAGTAGGTCCAGAGGAAACTCTGTGCAAAATTTGGTGCTTGTATCACAAAGTGAACGATTGTTTTACTAATTTCCTGGAAGAAAAAAAAGTGAAAGTTACCCAAAAAACTACAGGTAATCCCAGCGTGCATTGCATTCAGTTCTTGTTCTTGTACTTCCGCAATCCCATCATGCCCTACACGAAACAAACATGGTGGCTCATCTCTGTCATAATAACATCTCTGTTTGTAGTTGGCTACACTACTAATAATATTTCCCGCAATTGATATTTCCAATAACATTCATATAAATAAATGTGAACACGATGCCGAAATACTACGAGGACAAAGAGGAAGACACCAGGGCGTGTGCGGGTGTTCGAGAGGACTTCAGGGCATGTCTCCTTCAACATGACTGTGTCCTAAAGGTAACAGCAGAGCAACGTTAAGACTAGAGGGACTGGGTCTCTTGTCTAAAAGAACCAATGGTGGAAAAAGTACTCACATTTTTACTCAATTAAAAGTTCGCAATGTAGAAATACTCTGTCAAGAAATCAAAATGTACCTGAGTATAAGTACAAAAGTATTGTTATTAAAAAAAAAAGTACATAGGGATTAATGTATGTAAATCTACAGAGTAACTAGTAACTAATTTTATTATTTATTTTATTTAAAGTAAAAGTACAATATTTGCCTCTGAGATGTGGTGGAGTAGTAGTAAAAGTACAGACAATTGAAAATACTCAAGTAAAGTAAATACCTCAAAATTGTAAGTACAGTACTTAACTAAATGTACTTAGTTATTTTTACACCACTTGAAGAAGGACTGGGTCTCTTGCCAAAAAGAACAGATCTATAGTTTGATTGTTCTCTCTGGCTTACTTGAGTATGTAATGAGTAGGCAACTTTCCAATGAATTAACCTAATTTTCTTATTGACAACAACTCATATTTGAACATGAAGTCAACCTATATTAAAAGTATTTCAACCTTCCAAAGCCATAATTAATTCAAACTGACAATATGGGTAAAATTTGATTTCTTACGTACTTAAGATGACAACCATCCAAGTCGGGAAATGTAACCCGATGCAATGTTTTATTAATCTCATTTTGCCAGGAGGGGAAACTGCCAAGTGAGTGTTTGAAGGAAGGCCATTGCAAAGCCCTGCAGACCTCGTTCTTTGAGTGCAAGAGGTCAATGGTAAGTCAATAGTTGTTACTTATTTAGCCTACATTATTGTGATGCAGTCACTACGAGTAAATACCGGCCCATGAAATGTATAGGCTGGTGGGAAAGTCTGAGGTTACAAATTGGGCAAGTCAGTGATTTACATAGTGATTATGATAGTAACTTTAACATTTTTCTTGCTTTATGTTGTTTATGTGGAAACTTTGCCTTCAAGTTTTGTGAAACATGAAATTGGCAATAAAACAGGGAAGTGAAAGTCCTGGAAATTTGTTGAGACTGCTATATAAAAGAGGTGACATTTGTTTCTGTATCAAGACAATGGAAATTATGGAATCTTTATAACTGATGATCACCAATTAGGCTCAGTTAAAGCTGTAGTCAACAGTGGAATGTCCTTGAGCAGTAATGCTATGTAATAATGTTCCTTTTCTGAGTGCTGTTAAAGGATGTTGTTTTAGCAGTCCTATAATCCTCCTTGTCTCTTGCAGAAAGAACCTACATATTACCTTGATATTCACTGGGTATTGAAATGTACTTGAATGAATAAGCAGAGCTTAAGGAATGTCAGTATAAGTTGTATATCATTTCAGTTTTACTATGCGATGCAGATAAGGAATGTCAGTATAAGTTGCATATCATTTCAGTTTTACTATGAGATGTAGATATAATTTGACTCATGCTGTAATTGACCTACTGTATTTTTCACATCTTGTTTACAGCTGGACACAAGGTCGAGGTTTCGAGGAAGGAAAGATTATTGATGTACGATATGGGACTTTGTGAACGCAAAGACAGTCAATGGACTGACTGAGCTCTGGACTGATAAAATGTAAATAAATTAATTTAACCTATAGTGGACTTGTAATATGTAGTACAAAAAACACATGTATTTGTCCCATTATTTGTGAAGGGACATCAAGGCTCCCCAGTTTCTCTGGATGAGAAACATGTTGGAATGATTGCAAAGGAAAATATATTTTCATCTGTTATGGATGACTGGGAAATAATAAAAGAAACATAATATCTTGGGAAACTTCGAATAGATTTGTTATGGTTCTGTTATGTACAATATGTTATTTCTGACAATGTATACTTTACTTCAACACACAACACGATAGTTATACACAGATAAGAGGGGAGTTTGTGTCATAGAGCCTAGACGTACTCTTGGTTCTATAACCTTAAGCTAGTCAGGACATTTAAGGCCAAGGGTGAATAGCATCTTCACGTAATGTTTGTCACACGACGATTCTTAACAGTGTACCACACATGATACCAAGACAGTAAAAGGCAACAGTGAAAATAACTGATTCCACCCCTGACTGTCTGGATGTAAATAGCTTAACTAATTTAACGATAACTTAACTAATTTAACATAGTGGACTGTTAAGACAGTGGACTGTTATGACCACAGTTTGTACAGCCTCAACGTAAAGACGTGCATTTGTTCCATCATTTGCCAGAAACTGTAGTATCTGACCAGTGAACGGACATCAAGTTTCTCAGGATGATTCCATGCTACCAATGAGCAAAGCTGGATATCTGCCATATAGGGGAATCCCATTTGGTGAATGATTGTCTTCAAGAGAATCACAAAGGTTTTATTTGTCAAAGGTACAAGTAGTGAAATGTTGGTGGGACATGTTCCTGAGAGACTGTTAAGAATAATCATACAATATAACAAGATAATACAAAAAACATGTTTTATGCTGTTATGTACTATGTACCGTATGTTACATCTGATATACGGTTACACAGTTATACAGCTATACAGTAGTACTTCTAGGGTCATACAACTGAGGTATTTTTATACAAAGGTTATTAACTCACCCACTGCTATTTTTAAGACCCTTCTAATGGTCCACACCGCCAGGATTTTGCCTACCTTTAACGTGGGCGCGCGCGCGAATCCATTGCGCGATGGTTCACCGATTGCATTCACAATACGATCCAGGCACGGTAAGCAACAAAACACAACAGCCTGCCATTTCCCAAAGCGAAACCTATCGAGTCCAGCGTGGCCGTTGTATAACATTATACCGGATGGGATTTTGGCAGACAGGATACAGCCGTCGTTGTCCCGCCCCCCCATTTCCGTTTTGGAAGATCTGGATCCGGTTTTTGTGAATAGGGCCCTTCCATAGAGCGCTATGGACGGCGAATCGGCGATCATACTTTTTTGTTTTATAGTTATTAAAGCTAATTGATAACTCGTCATAAGCAGAGTGGACCCATAAATATAGCTCGTCAAACTCGTCCTATGCAGTGGGTGAGTTAATCTTCTTTGTGCTTTAATGAGTCAATTATAATATAACAAACTTGAAAAAGAAAAAAATACGTTTTTATATTCAAAGTGCTTAAGTTAGTTCTGACAGTAGCCTACCTGTCATGAACATAAGCCTAGTTTGGGCCACCTGCGGCCCCCACCTTCACTTAATGCGGCCCGGAGGTTAATATCGGAATAATGATTTATTATTGATTTGAGCTGTTACAATGCAAACATGACCCGCTTTAATTACTTCAGTCTATATTAATGTAGCTTAATGACTAGTACTAGTAATTTTTATGTCCATTGTCCAATGTATTTGTATTTAAGTTCATAAAGTTAAGAACATATAAATGCATTTGAAATCAAATAAAAAATGTCAGGATTCAAATAGAAAAATAGCAGATCTACAAGCTCAAAATGTGTCGCAATGTGACGCGTTTTGAGCTTATAGATTTGCTATGTTTGGCTGTACAGTATATGCAATGTGGCCCTCTGGAGTGAGTGTGAAAATATAGTGGCCCACTCCATCATCAAAGTTGCCCACCCCTGGCCTAGTTAGTACAGTACCATTCCATATGGATAATGGTCCCAATTGTCAGCATGAATTACAGCTCTTTAACTCTGCAAGCTAGACCAAAGACATGTTATGATGTTTACCCAGATATTCTGTCAAAATATATGATCGGTCATGGAACAATGCCCAGCTATTATTTCAAAGCGTCCATCATCATCTTCATGAACTTTTCCAAATCCACTTTCTTCATGATGTGGGCTTTGTGAGTCTTCTTCAGTAAGTCCTGAGTATCAACTATCATCATGCCTCGAGTGTGTGTCCCCGTCAGTTCCACACTGACTGGATAATGGTCACTCTCTATGATGAATGAGTCATCAACAGCAGCGGCCATTGCATACGAGTCACATGAAACAAAGCCTGTCCCGAAGACAAACTCCTTCTTGGAGCGCTCACTGAAGGAAGCCTCGATGCTATGTTGGAAGACTCGTGCCATGAAGCGGGCCTTTTTTGTGTCCTGGGCCAGCCAGGCGTCACAGAATTCCTGCGGTTAACAAGCGGAAACATCAACCAAGTGTACACTGGGCGATATGGACAAAATCTAATATCACAATATGTTTGACTGAATTATCGGTGCTTTCACAAAATATTTACACAGTGAGATGTTTGATAAATAATCACCAGTAAATGACTTTAACTAATTGAGCAAAGGTAATACAACAGTCAAGTACAGTATTTTCTGGACTATAAGGCGCACCTGACTATAAGGCGCACTGTCAATGAATGGTCTATTTTCAAACTGTTTTCATATATAAGGCGCACCTGACTATAAGGCGCACATAATAGACGCTACCGTTGCGTTATGCAACAAACAGATGGAGCTGTGCTAAAGGGAATATCAATGTCAATGAATGATCCATATATAAGGCGCACTGGACTATAAGGCGCACTGTAGTTTTTTTAGAAAATTAAAGGCTTTTAAGTGCGCCTTATAGTCCGGAAAATACGGTAAGTTCAAATTCTATTACAGCAATGCAGCCTTTAAAAACAGGAAACGAAGATATCTAGTCTCATATCACAATATAATTTGAATTGCGTGGGATCAATAACATTTTTGGTTTCTGATCCGGTAGGGAGGGGAAATAACTTTGTTATGTTGTAGTCATCAGGCAGCCGGAACCACTTCAAAATGATTCCCCTAATTCTTTATTTTATTTTTTTAATAATAATCGTTCTTTTTTTTCTACACAGCTCGATTTATAAAGAATACCAGGCTTTCCTCCGCGGTGGAAAATCTGGTGATGCAAGGCTATCATTTGAATATATTTCCCATCTCATGTAGCAACCATAACCCTGCATGCATGTAACATTGCTCATAGCCTATGTTATCTTCATCATTGGTGCTGAATGACAGTAATCCATGCATGAGTCGAGTGACAGGTTTAATCATAATCTTTTTTTTTTTCACTCACCCAGGACAGTTTGCTGTAACAGGTGAACTCCCAGCAGGCCAGGTAGGTGGGACACTGGTAGTCATTCAGTACAATGTATGCAGCTTCTGGATCAGCAGCAAAATTGAACTCGCCACACGGAGTGCAGTTTCCTCGTGCTGGTAACGTGGTATAACATGAACACAAGGTCACTGATTGTAAAACAAACTCCATTATATTTTATTGTAGTTGTAAAATATATGAAGCCCAATATCCCATTTGAGTTTTTTCTTATTTTAGTAATTAATGACATAACTACATAAATTGTGCCTATACATTTAATTACATTTATAGACTTTGTGGAATGACACATATAAAATTCCAATCAAATTAGGCCCTTTTAAATGTATTCAGTGGCAGAAATGGGCATCTAAAACAAAGTAATGGTGGAACTTAGTAGTTTTCCTTACATTCAGTGTTGCCTCCCATGATGTATAGGCCTTTGAGTTTGCTAGGTAGGGATGGATCCATCCTAACAGCCAGAGCCAGGTTGGTGAGTGGTGCTGTCGCAACCAAAGCCACCTGAGAAAGATACGTAGATAGATAGATACCTTTATTATCCCAAGGGGGAAATTCAGTAACTACGTACTGCAGTTGTGACTGTATGCTCAACACTCTCCACCTAAACAACACATTGCAGTGATGTTTTTTGGGCGGCAAATCTCTTATTTCTGCCGTCTAACCCACCCACCCCCCCCCCCCCCCCCCCATCTGTTGTGAGTGGAGCTGCGCATATATGCTTCATGCAGTGCAACAATAGTACTTGTTCTTGTGGCACAGAAAGGCGAACATTGTTTAGTGCGTTGCTTGTACAACAGCGCTGTTTGCCTAAACAAGTTTCCCCACAGGCCAGGGAAAATAAAATCTCACCTCTCCAGGGTTTTCATCAACAATCCTGATCATGGCAGAAACTGCACTCTCCTTCTGTACCAAGTCCAGGCCAGGAGCGTTAGGGTCTGGGGCGTCCCCCAGTCCATCCATCCCATGGAAGTGACCTGCACTAATGCCCTTCCCGAGGACGGGCTTGGCGGCACCTTTGAATACTGGAATCTTGCACAATGGAAACAAAGAATAGTACACAAGGTTCAAAGAAAGCACCACAAACACTGCATTATTTGTATCCATTCCAGCAAAATAGAACCTCACAGCTCACTGTGGTAGGATTTGCCTCTCGAGCCAGTTGTCTCTCACTGTTGGCTCACACAATTTTCAAATGCTTCCGCCTAATGGTATGTACTGTATGTATAATTAAGAAGCACAGAAAAATGCTAAGAAAATAAAGCGGATGTCCCACCTACCCCCAATTTTGATTTGGCCTTCACATTCTCATAAATAAGTCCTACTGTAAATCAAATTAGTCTAAGCCTAGCTGGCTTGCTGGTTAGCAGAAATAGAAATTCTAAAATATATTTAACATTTTAATTTCATGAATGGAAATGACAGACAGCCAGCTACCTGTTGCAGGTACAGTTACAGACTGTAGCATTCTTAGATTGTGGAAGAGTTGTCTGGCTTGATAGACTATGGTGGACAGGACATCATGCAACAATAACGTAGCAGTTGGTTCACTCTGCTGAACAAGCATGTAGTGGTCAGTGTTTTCCCATTACTATAGTAACATCAGTCATCTAGATCTCATGCAATCCCTGCCAGCGCCAAAAATTGGGTTTTCAGTTGGCTGAGGTTACACTGGTTTTCCAAAACAACCTCCCCTCATGTGGCCCTACAGAACAACAACAGTATTGTTGTTCAGCTCTCTAAATAGCACCCCATACACATCATATGACGACAGGTTTAAATCCATCACACACTCCAATCAATCAATGCAAATTAGTATTGTCTCCATTTAATCAAATGCCTCTGGTCACAGAGCGCAAGCAACCCCAGTTTGTAAAATGCTCTGGGATGTCCGTAAAACCATTATCGGTGTGACAAAGCCTGTGAGGCCGTGACTAAAAACAAACAACAAAACACTCCATACCTCTAACTTATCACAGGCTTGCAGGACACGCAGGACATTCTTACAGACATTTTCCACGGAGGTGTTTCCATGGACGCAGGTGATGCCCAGCAGCTCCACGTTGGGTGCAGCCAGGGCTAGCATGATGCCCTGAGCGTCGTCCACCCCACAGTCAACATCCACCAACAGCTTCTTACTCATAGTGGTCCCTGAGGAACAGGGGTGTCACAAGGGGGGGGGAGTGGGACTGAGTTACTAGGGCCCAAGGTGGAGGGGCCTTAATTATATTATACTTTAGCTATTGAGAAATCACTGAGTGCCGCGCTGCGAGCTTGTAGATCTGCTATTTATGAAAAGTCGTGAAAATGTGTGCAAATCTTTGAATATTATAATATGTATTTTTTAAGCGGACATTTGTAACTCAAATTTTGCTCCTGGGGGGGTCCCTGGAACAACGTATTTTGAGATGGGGGTCCATGGCCAAATACATATCATTTTGGGGGTCCTTCACAAGGTTTGAGCACCACTGACATAGAAACATAGGTTTTTCAAAAAACCTTAGAAGGATTTGAAATATTCACACATTTTCACGATTTTTCAAAAATAGCAGATATACAAGCAAACAGCGCGGCACTGAGTTAAAGCACAAAATCAAACATTTATCCAGCAGCTAATCCAAAAAAGTTCAAGTGGGCCACAGTGCCACTAACCAAGTCAATAAATCTGTTTGGTTAACTTTTATGTTAGGCAATGAGTAAGCCAAGCAAATGTATAACTATACACATTCTGTAAACCATACAGCATATAAATGTTACAGAATGCTTTAAACGGCATCGTTTCATTATGTCAAGTAATTATTGACAATATATTTAAGTAAACTATGCGCTGTCTGGTACCAGTCTGAAACAAAGGCACTATTTTTCATTTAAAAACAAATCTTACCTTTAACTGAGTATTGTGAAAGGGGTGAATTGTGCCGTGTAGAGGCTGGTGCTCCTTGTCTTGTGAGAGACCGGGACAAATAGTTATCACATGTGAACCTGAACCTTTATGCAAGGGGCAAAGGGGAAATGTGGGGGAGGAGTTGAAGAAGAGATACATGAGTGAAGATCACAGCTACCTGCAGGAAACATTCTCATGGAAGAATCATTAGTGTGTAGCCTGCTTGTTTGTTTATTATTATGATTATTTTGTATTGTATTTAACAATCTAGCTGCAGTTGCAACTTGAAAAAAACTTTTTTGCAGTTATTTTGTCTGTAACTAGATTATAATAACAACAATATAAGGCATTATTATTATTGGTATTATTATAGGCTACCAAATGAAAAATATGGGAACACTCCACAACAGACAGACATCTTGTTCATGCATTATAAGTGTTTATAACGCATTATATAGCCTACAGTAGACATGATATACCAAAAGGAAAAACTAATCTAGCCCACATTATATCTCTCGACACAACACAAGTTGTGTTGTGTCGAGAGATATAATGTTGTGTTACACAACACAGAACACCCCTGATGTAGTTCATTCATTAGACAACGTTTTTGTGAAGGACATGCAGTTTTCAATATATTTTGGGGGATTTATGATTAAAAAATAAACCTCTACTTGCTACTTATTTGCCTGGTAATAATGAATGGTAATTCATGTGTTTCAAATTCTCACTCACCTTGCCGCCTTATTGCTGCAACAAAAGACAGCACCAGCTCGTCTGATTGCCACCGCCATACAAACTATATTATAGGCTAACAATAACACATTGCTTCCGCATGTCGCCATATTCTTAAAGGGACAGTTCACATTTTCGAGCGGTGTTTCTCAAACACTGGGTCGGGACCCATTTGTGGGTCACAGACAGACGCATTTTTATGGGTCTCTTAATGTCTTGTTCCTACAATTTGCTTTTAATTATTATTATTTCAAAACATTTTCAAATAACATTCCACCAAAAAGCTAAGATTTTCATGAATAGTAATTAATAAATAAAATAAAAATCTTAAAAATTCTGTAAATTAGAAAACAAGTGTTTAAGAAATAGTGAAAATAGCTGATCTACAAGCTGTTGTGAGCACATTTCCATTATATGAGATACATAAAGTGTGGACAGTGTCTGTGTAAAGCTGTAAGGCTTTCTAGGATCTCCTTTTAGTTGACCTTGTACCAGTAATTTGTGCTGTCATGAAACTACTTGTTTCTATTGCAAACTGCTAATAAATTCTTCAATCAATCAATGAATTGTAGATCTGCTGTTTTCACTAGTTTGGTTCCCGGGCAAACATCTAATTTCTCTTTTGGGTCTCGAGCTAAAAGGGATGGGAACCACTGCTGTAAATGACACCTCAGCAAATGAATAATTATTTTCGAGTTGAAAAGCCTTTTATTTGTTTTATTTTTCAGTTGCATGATGTGGCCTTGTGGGTGCACTCCACTCCCCAGGGTCCCTTGCTGCCCTTTTTTAAACTGCAAACATAATCTGTTTAGAAAAGTTCATACAGTACATATACATGATATTAACACTACCATATGACAGCATTTGGCAACATATTCCGTATATCAATCAGCATAAATAATTTAAGCGACATCATTTTCAAAATAAAATCCACTGTCTCTGTAGGTATTGTACAATAAACATACTTTGGCCTATTGTTTGGTCCTTCGTGGTACAACAATTATTTCACTTTAAATACAAACGTCTGTGCAGTGCTCATGTAGGGTACTTTCAAGTGCAACAGTATCAGTTGTATCAACATGCAAGTTGCATTCATTTACTGTCCAATTTTGATCAAACACTTCCACAATATGAGTCAGTTGCACCCATTTCAACATTTTGTCTACTTAGTCTGTATCTCAGAGGAGGGCTGTGGACAGTTCATAAACCCTCCTACCAGGGAGATAAATCATCAATGGAGAATCGAAGAGAAACGGCATGCTTTCTATTCCTGGAAAGTTAGCATGCTATAGTAGAAGCCATCGTTTTTGCATAAAAAGATAAATAAAAATAAAATAAATCTTGTTCGTTTGAAATGACCAAAGCCGATGATGTCACAGGTAGACAGGTTTCTGAACAGTTCACGGCCCTCCTCTGAGACTCAGACAGAGTAGATGAAAATGGTACCATATCATAATGAGCATTAGTGGACCAGTTATTATGAAACATTGTGAAAGTGGTCCTTTAATTTGAAGGACTGAATTACTATACATTTTCAGATAACCTTCCTTGCACACACAAGTCTTAAATATTAGTGGATGTGTTAAATTACATAATGATGTGATGAATGATCACGTCGAACTCCCTGAAGGAAAACGCATCTCTGTGAACCTTTGTTCTCTAATACTTAGCTGCAATGCTGTGCAATATGAAACATCCATATTTGACCCCTGAAATCACATAAAATGTTGTCTGATTTGTGGTTATTTTTAGTTTCTTTTTCTTTTTTGTCTGTGCTTATTGGAAAGAGAGAGAGAGATACGGCATGGGCTAATAGTGTAGGAATGTAGAACCAATGAATGTAGAAATGTAGAACCAAATAAAAGTAAAACGAGAGACAGTGGGGAAAATAGATGATGAACTAAAACTTGCAAAACAAGCCCAAATACATGCTCTGAGTAAGATATTTGTCCCTTGATGACAGAGATGAGGTCCACAGAAATGCTGTATCGAGCGAAGGCATTTCATTTGACGCAGTCAAACACCTGCTGCATAGCCTACAGTAGATTTACAGTAGTTTTCAAATAAAGGCAGCTGCTCTTATCAATACATTTATGAAACCACTGGACAGTGACTATAGACATGTTATAGTTTGTCATGTCATTAATTATCCTTATAAGAGGACCAGACATGTGACATCATATCCTAGGTGTGTCGTGTGTGTGAGTGGTTGGACGCTTGCAGTTGCTACTAGCTACTGACACGATAAAGTACAGTGTTATTTTGTATTGATTTTCCCTGTGTAGTGGTTATCATAACATACTAAGAAAACACGGTGTTGCTGCTAGTAAGAGGGAGACTGCTATAAAATGTTCTACTTAAGCAATGGCACTTCAACATTAAACTTATAAACAGTGGCTATACAGTAAGCATTATTAAACAAAGGGCTGTTCCAGTTTGTGTTATTGTTGTTCATGTGGTGTCATCCTCATTATCTTCCTTGACTTTGCTTCTTCATGGGACAGACAGAAGAGTCCCAGTTAGGTCTCTACTTTCCCGTATGTCCCCTCTGGAGGGCGGTAGTGCTTAGGAAAGGCTTTCAATTGCAGAGAATTAAAGGCGTATTTTCGGCATCCCACATTCTTCATGGTGTTCTCCCTCCTGCAACCTTCGCTGTAGGGTAGGAGGGGGCAAATAATGTGGATGAATTAATTACAGTACTTTGACATAGCAGCTTTAACATTCCCATTGGCTTTGTCACAGTAACAACACTGTCCTGTCTAACTGTGAGCGAGTTTTACATGATATAGCTGACCTGCGCATGCAGGTCTAACTGTGAGCGAGTTTTACATGATATAGCTGACCTGCGCATGCAGTCCAGGGCTTGCAAGAAGACCTGCGGGGCCAGGGAATGTTCAGCCTGAAGGATTTGGCATTGCTCCAGAGTCAGAGACATGGCCGTGCGGTCTTTTGCACTCTTGCAGCTGGTGAAACGCACCCCGTTCAGACGACGGCATGCCTAGGATGTGGGGAAAAGAAGAGCAGAGGATAAATAAGTAAAATTGCCAATGAATGAATGAAAAGCACAGGAGATGCATGAACAAGAGTGTCTACCTCTGCTGCCTGCCAAAGAATCTCCACATTCTTGCTCTTCTTGGCGTTGACATTCTGGCTCAGTAGCTTAAGCAGCTCAGGCACACTGGTCGTGCTCCGGGAGCGAGGAAGGCCTGGGGAGAGGAGGCAAATGGAAGATCAAATGAAAGTCACTTATAAGCAGGGGCAGATATGGAGTTTTTTATTATTTGGTGACCATGGCCATATGAGAGCATGTTAAGAGATTACTCACTATCCTCTGATAGGACCTCTTTAAACTGGTCATAGTATGAGGATAGTCGAGCCATGCTTTCCATATTGATCACTTCTTGCAGTGATGTGTCTCCAAACCTGGGGACACATAGAAACATATATAACCGGAAAACAATTCACATACATTACAGCTTATTACAGCACATAACTTAAGTAAAGAAAGAAAGAAATGTCATCATCGTCCCAATGCATCAGAAGGGACAGGCTGCTTTGAATCTAATAAAAAGGCTTGGAGAAATGCCCATGAAACAGTGAAGCACGATGGATGAATTTGACATTCATATAAATCACGATCTGATGGGGCTTCAGTTGCCATAGCAATTTCTCCTTGAATGAGATTACTTCACCAGAACCTTACACTAGACTAGACTCTTTCTCACCATTTGCTTCTATCCATAGCCCTTTAACTAGGGTTGGGAAAAAAAACGAAAATATCTAACTCCTGGAAAAAGGTATCTTGCCAAAAATAGCAGACCTACAACCTCACATTACGATGCCTATTTTTGAAATTAAATATTTGGGATAATGGTCGACCTGGTTCGCATGGTCCACATTTGAACCTGTACATAATGTCCTGAAACATTTGTCTGGTTTCTGTGCCACATCAAATTTCACATGACTTCTCAATGCTCCCTCCCCATCCTGTGTATACAGAATGTAATGTTGGTCACTCACTTCTCGGCCAGGGTCTGCTGTTCATTGATGCCCACATTAAACAGTATAGGCTGCACGCGCAGCAGCATCCCATTCTGGATCTCCCGTGGCAACGTGTCAAACAGCGCACCGGGCATTGGAACCCTTACGTTGAAGCCGTCCCGGTTTCCCGTGATGACTGGCAGCATGTCTGGGCCAAAGACCGAGGTGGCCTGCGTCACTTTAAAGGTGACGTTCCTCAGGTCCAGCACTCCCACACACATATCCTCCAACATGGCCAGTTCCTCCCCTTTAGAGAGATAGGTTAACAAACAGCTGAGCTGCCACTACTGCCAACACTTAGCCAACATACTGTAAACGCACACATTCACATTCCTTGTGGTGAAAATCCATTTAGGCCTAAAATTATTTAATTCTTTAACTATTGAAAAATAGCAGATATATAAGCTCACAGCGCAGCACCGAGTGCTGCGCTGCGAGCTTGTAGATCTGCTATTTTTGAAAAGTCGTGAAAATTTGTGCAAATCTTTGAATATATGTATTTTTAAAGCAAACATTTGTAACTCAAATATTTGCTTCTGGGTGTCCCTGGAACAAAATATTTTCTAGATGGGGGTCCGTATGTAAAAATGTAATTTTGGGGTTCCACTGACATGAAAAAGTTTGAAAACCACTGATTTAGAAGACAACTATTAATAGAGTCGGGTCAAAAATATTCAAAGACTTGCACAAATGTTCACGATTTTTCAAAAATAGCAGATATACAAGCTCACAGCACGGCACCGACGTTAAAGCATAAAATAATGGTTAAAGTGGTTCAAATCTCAAGTGACTCAGATTTGCGTTCAGGCCTAAATGGATTAAAAATATATAGTATATGAAATGTTTTACCATAGGTGCTGAGCAGGCTCTCGTACTGCACCAGGAGGCCGATGGTGTAGAGCTGCCTGAGGAAGCCGTTGTCACTGAGAGAGTTCCTCAGTTTGATGACAAAGCCACAGATCAGAGCCGTCAGCTGAAATCACCAAGTCTCATTACTACCCAAGGAATAAAACGCCTGTACCTGTATGGTTGTACGCTGTGTGTATGCATGATGGCATACTTTAGCTACTGCACTAGGGAACAGGGGTCATCGCCATGCTGGCTTGTGCTGGACATTTTTGTCAGAGATATATAAAATGAGAGGACAATAATATTATCGGAAACACATAGAGCTAGCCCTGAATGATCATAACAGGTTTGTAACTCTGAAAGTGTTCAAAAGGAACTGTTCCATTCACAGAGTTATGGGGGTCCTTGCAAATAAAACGCTTGATAACCACTAGTACTAATGGACTCATAAGTAAATCAGTGTCATACATATTCTGGAGAAAACATGGAGACTTGACATTCAGTAATTGGGTATTTGGCTATGATCAAAATGAGAACATTATAATGGTAGTGTGTAAAAAATAAAATAAAAAATTAGCCACGGACAAGGCCAAGTCTTTGCCAATAGACACATTTGTCCATGTACGGACATATCGATGACCCCTGCTAGGGAAGCGTTTGTGTATTCAACACTAAAGGCTGACTGACCGTCTGGCAGAAGACCACGTCGCGGCGGTACTGCAGAGTGATCCTCATGGCGATGGTGGGAGCGCTGTCCTGCATCAGCAGGAACACCATGGCCTTCTTGGCTTTGTCACTCATCAGAGACGCACAGTCTGTCAGTGTGGTGAGCAGAGGGTACAGCGCCTCGCTCCATTCACCTGGAAAAGTGATCTCAGGGTTAAAAACAAAGCTCTTTTTAGCGCAAGAAAGATTTTTATGTAGAAATATAGGTAGCTTATAATATCTCTCTTACCCGGTGAAGTCTTTTCTACCTCTAGGCTACCTAGAGTTGAAAGAAAGTAAAGAATATACGTGTGTATATAATATGGATAGATAGATCCATCTCTCCTTTTACACTACCAACCACTCACACGCTACACTACTGTAGCCTAGCTGAGCTAGACATCCCAGCCATGTTAAAACAAGGTAGGGATACTGCAGTTAGTTAGCTAGATGCATTAGTATCTAGGCTGGCCCCAGGCTAACACTACTGCAGTTTAGATGATCATTTGAGTTATTACCAATTGTGGAGGCTAGTTCCCCCTCCCTGCTGAACAGGGGCCCCTGACCAACCAATAGGAGCTGCTAGTGCAGCGACAAGGGCTTCCCAGTTCCCACCCGTGAACCTTTCCAACTATGTTCTTGGGAGTGTCTCCCTGATGTCCTGTTTAGAGATCAAATTGAAATTGAGAATGAGAATGAACCCACAGGGGCACACACTGGCCTACTGGTCCAGGTGCATACCACTTAGGCATTGCCACATAGGCATGGATGCCTGGCGCCGGTTCGATTCCCGATCCGGATGACCTTTGCCGCGTGTCACTCCCGATCTCTCCCCCCATTTCCTGTCAGTCTACTGTCCTATCCAATAAAAGCCCAAAAACAAATCTTAAAGAAAAAAGAATGAACCTACAATTCTCTTCTACAGGGTGAGGTAGACATGCAGGACTCTGATGAAACGATGGTGATGATGATGGTAATGATGATGATGATGGTGGTGGTGATGCTGATAGGAAACCCTTCTCTTTATGTTCAGGATGTATCCAGAAAGCTTCCTGGTTTCTATGGATACCTCATGAGATTAACGTAGATATTTATGAACCAATTATGACAAGATTGTACTTAATCGTGTGTAGCGTATGCGTACACGCCTGTGTGTGTGTGTGTGTGTGTGTGCGCGTGTGTGAGTGTGCATGCGTACCTTTCTTGGTAGCACTACTTGGCTCTTCATTAGCAAGTGCAAAGACATCGTCAGAGCTGCTGTCACTCTGGAGTGTGTCCTTTTGGAGCAATCGGTCCACCTTCTGAATCACACACTCCAGACTCTTGTCAACGTTCATCCAAACCTTCTCCTACACACACATAACACACACAATCAGATGAGAAAGCAGATATCTAACATCGCATAGACCAGGGGTCTTCAGCGTTTTCAGGCCAAGGACCCCTTAGTTGAGAGAGAGATGAACATAAACAGTGCTTAGTCTGCTTACCCATTCTTCTTCGTGCCACTCAGTATGCAAGGAGGTGCGCTTGCTTCTCCTCCCCTCGCCTCCCTCCGGGTGCGTTCCGTGGCGAGACGGCGAGACGGCAGGGCGAGACGGCGAGGTTGGGTGGCGGGAAGGGGAGCGGGAGGGAGAGCGAGAGGAGGGCGAGAGGGAGGTAGAGGAGGGCGACGGGGTGCTCTGCAGACCAATGAGCTCTGGCCGAGCGGCAGACAGGGCCAGGATGGCTGAGGACAGGAGCTTGGAATCACACACCGTCACCAGCTGACGGGTCTAAAGTGCAGGGAAGCAGGGACGTGCAGAGAATGTTAGAAAGGCAGGGGCTGAAATTTCTGAAAGGGCCTTTTGGTGGAAATATCGAAAATAGCAGACCTCCAAACTCACGTCGGCTATTTTCGGTGCTTGATACCACACTGAACTAAGCATTATCAAGTCAATACTGGAGATGTGGTGTAACGGCATGGATTTCTACACAGGTAGCCGAGATAGGGCAATTCTTTCAACATAAGATGCTGCATTAAAGTTCAGGACAGTTTAGACAAGGCAATTTCTCTTCAATGCTGCCTTTAGGTATGGCATGGAAAGAGGGCATTTGCGTTTCTTTCACCATAGTGGAAACTGCATTCATGGTCTGGAGAGGGCACTTTTTACAGAAGGATAAAAGGGCAGGGGCTCAAGCCCCCTTACATGTCTATGTGTGCACATACCTGCAGGGAAGGGGGCCAGACAGAGACAGGAGTTTGTGGTGTGGATGATTTAATCATTTGGGAATGTATGGATGGTAAATGGACAATAACAATGGCAATATTGACAATAACAATAAAGTTATAGGAATTAGTTTGAACAAGAGGGAGAACGTATAGAATTTAATTATAGGGACATTGGAATTTGCCTGACTGCGAGCGCCAGACATCTCACACTACGTTTCACTTCGGGATGAGAGTCTGAGATTACGGACGGAGATTCTACTTCGGCGTGGGCGGGCTAAAGCCTATTGACGTCACACACACACACACACATACACACACACACACACGCGACGGCGACGTGGCGTGACATTGCAAAAATACGTTATTTCTCATAACATATTATATGTCTGCATGTTTACGTTAGTGCAAAATGGTATTAAAACGTGGTGAAACGGCACTATTGCATCGTTTATTAAAATAATACGAGTCGAGTCTGACTCCGCCATGACAGTTTTCACGGACCAATCAGAGTCCACTAGACTCTCACGTGGGCAGAGGACACCAATCAGAGTCCACGAGCGTGTCTCACGTGAGCTCAAGAGCTCTGTTTGGAGGGGGCTGGGACCGGAGCAGCCAAACCATGTGCCCCAAGCATACAACCCTGATTGGCCCATTCAATGCGCCCACTCTTCAGGCGGCTCGAAATAAAATAAAATATGTGCAGCTTCAGTCCACACTACAAACCACCCACCAACAGGGGGTGGTGATGTGCAGATTGAAGTATCAGGCTACATTGGAATGCCTTGAAGTTCATTGTATACTGTAATGGTGATCTAAACTGATGCACTTGGTTCTGGGTAGCGACTTCAACTGTGGGTAAATGTAGTAATTGCTTGCAAACGGTAGCATTAATACACTCGAGGTTATGATATAACATATATCAGTTATGGCTTTTCTCAACACTAAGCGGTATATGTATCACGCACACGCACACACGTCGCACACGCACGCGCACACGCACGCACGCACTAACGCACGCACGCACGCACACACACACACACACACACACACACACACGCACACACACACACACACACACACACACACACACACACACACACACACACACACACACACACACACACACACACACACACACACAGATTTAATCATGATATGCCATAGCCTCTCGTCTACTATTATGTCATTGGTCCATTTGTTTTATTGTTTTGACTATTTGGAAATAAGCTAGTAACAAAATCTAATACGAAGCATCTTTTCGCTAACTTTAGAATAATGAATGGTCCCTGATACAAAAAGAAAAAATAATACATTCAATAAATGACTTTTCCCTAGTAGAAGAGGCAGAGGAGAAGATACTATTTTTCAGATATAAAGGACATACACCACAATAGTAGAAATAAATAAATAGTATGGCGTACTGAAATTGGCTCCTTTGCGCCCTGTGTTCTAGTACCTTCTCTTTGAGGATGGCCAGGGTTCTCTCCAGAGCGTTGGCTGAGCGCTCCTTGGCTGCACGTGACAGACGTTCAACGTAGTAACACACCTGGGTCTTCAGAGTGTTAATTTGACCAATCAGCTCCTTTGCTCTCACAACGTCCTGAGGCAGGTACGCCGGTGCCTTAGAGCTGGAGCCAGAACTGTGGAGAACACAGCATAGCATGTATGAGCAGAGCATCTAAGATAGAGGTGATCAGGTGGGGAAAGTCAGCAGGACTGGTACTCTGTACCGGTGAGTACTTGTCCAATTAAATCTGCAACAACAGTGTTGTTCTTGAAATTAAGTACATCAACAGGCACCATAATGTTTAGATAATGTTTAATAGCTTGTCTCCTGCACATGTAGAAACTAGCATTATACAATGCAGAATGCAGAACCCAACTGCACAACAGCTGCTAAGACACAAGGTCATTAATGCCTGTAATTTGTGATCCACGATTAATTAATCACTGGTAGAAACTAGAAAGTGTGCCTCATTGTTTTTAAAAGGTATCCGCTACTGCTCATCTACATTAAAGTGCAGTGCCGCAACATGGAGTCAACAGTGTTTTCCAAAACTCTCCACTTTAGAAGCCAGGTCAAAAACATCTGATTAATGTGGATGATCGGTGCAAAGGGTAGTTTTTCAAACAAATATTCTAGTGTACATGTAGACGAAGTAAAACAACCACATGGTACACAGCACTGACACAAAACACGTACACGACCTCATGCATCGCAGAGCATTGCATATAATCTCACCTTTCCTCCTCATAAGCTCTGATCAAGTAAGGGTGAGACAAACAGATGAAGAACAAGTTTGTTATCTAATTATGACGCTGAATATCCTCCATCAAACACAAAGGCACTTGGTGTTATACAGTACGTACTGCTTCTTGGCCTCTTCCAGCTTGTGGATCAATTTCCGGAGGCCGCAGCTTTTAAAGCCTTGATGGTGCGCTGCGGGGGCACCGATGGTCACTACGTCATACGTCCAATCTGAGAGAGAGAATATTTCATAGGTTAAAAACGCTAACTCAAGCTTTTTTCTGTGTCCATGAGCACAGGCAGAGATGGGCTGTAGATCACCTACCATAGCCGGACTCCCCCTGTACTCTCATTCTCTGGACGTGTAAGTTAGTGGGGATGAATTCCAACTTTTTCTCTGCTTTCAAGGCACTAGATTTAAACGAGGGACCTGATAGGAAACATTAAGAAAGACAGTACGTTTTCATACAGTACATGCAGAGACAGACAAGATGATGTTCAAATGGTGTTTTGTGGATGTTATTATCAGGGGCGTCACAAGGGGGGGAAAGTGGGACTGAGTAACTAGGGCCCAAGGTGGAGGGGCCTTCATTATTTTATACTTTAGCTATTGAAAAATAGCAGATCTACAAGCTCACAGCGCGGCACCGAGTGCCACACTGCGAGCTTGTAGATCTGCTATTTTTGAAAATGTGTGCAAATCTTTGAATATATGTATTTTTTTCAACGAACATTTGTAACTCAAATGTTGCTTCTGGGGAGTCCCTGGAACTAAATATTTTGAGATGGGGGTCCGTGGCCAAATACATATCATTTTGGGGGTCCTTCATGTGAAAACGTTTGAGCACCACTGACATAGAAACATAGGTTTTTCAAAAAACCTTAGAAGGATTTGAAATATTCAAAGACTTGCACAAATTTTCACGACAAATTTTCACACAAGCTGTGAGCTTGTACATCTTCTATTTTTCAATAGTTAAAGTACCCAGGGCCCAGAATTTGGTACGACACCCCTGGTTATGATACTG